>NW_026682659.1:72896-75396 GCF_030247185.1 Malaya genurostris
TAGAAAATGTAAGCTGGTGAAGTACCGGTCAGAGTTTGAAAGCTACGATGCTTCATACCCACCCGTCTGGAGTAGGACACGATGGGGTGGTATATTCAAAATGATGGAATCGTTCGTACACCAAAAAAGGTTTTTTAACCAGTTGGCCGATAATTTTCCCGAACTAGACCTTTCCAATCAATGGTCGTTCATTGAGCATTACTATGATACGTTTAAGCCGTTGTACATCTGCACAAAGCAAATGCAAGAGAAGCACGTGTCGTTATCTGACTTCTATATGGCATGGCTGATGGCAACGAGTGAGGTACAGAAAGTTCGCGAAAACTCTTTCAGTCCCCATTTACTTCGGTCGTTGAACAATAGATTGAACATTTTGCGCCAATTGAAGGCGGTTCAGATGGCATTATACCTGGATCCAAGGTTCAACTATCGAGGTTCTAAAATATTCACGGCTGAGGAAAAAGATAAAATTCAGCAATACATAGTCGATACATGGGAACGTATCTGCCAACTGGGTAAAACACCGGCTAGTACAAGTAGAGAATCGTCAGAGTCTACCGATGATTTTGATCAGTATCTTACGCAAATGTTTGGTGAATCCGTGAATCTTGGTTGCGAGACCGGGTTTCTTCAACAAGTTAAGTCTTTGGACCTAGAGCCACGCCAAAAACATAACTACAACGTGTGGGACCATTGGTTGCGCCGTAAGACTACGCACCCAGAGATATATGCAGTAGCAATGGTTGTACTATCCACACCATCGAACCAAGTCTCTGTTGAACGGTCTTTCAGTGCCCTTGCCTTGGTTCTCTCTAATCAACGCACTGGCCTTGGGAAAGATACGTTGGAAAACATTTTACTTATTAAATTAAACAAAGACTTATTCTCCAGGGCGCTGGGAACTGCGTATGATTGGAAGGGCCCAATCGACCCGGTTGACGATGATTCTCAGGAATGAATATGATACCGTTGATGCTCAACTGAATGTCGAATGAGACAAATATTGTCGTCTATCACTGGCTCATCGCCGGGTGATAGGGGGATAACTTTTGTTTACATTTTCATGAAATCAATTTCCAATGATACTGAAAGGGTTCGGCAGTCATGATACTTGTTATGATTCAATTAGCGACAATCGTCGTTGGGTGGACGATGATATATGTGTTGTCTCAATGTAAGCTCGAGTCACCATTGTGATAACGAATTTTTTCAGCACTGACAGTAAAACTTTTCGCACTATATCACTATACCATATAGTGGTATAGTGCGACATTCTATGTCTCTTGCCAACTGATTCTACTCTGGTAATCGGTCCCGTGGATAGTACATGACCTAGTGGAGGTATCGTACTAGGACTGTATAGCACGTCTCGAACGACTTGATCGTTCGATGACGTGCTTATTTTTTTTAAGTTTTTTTCAAGTTTTTATTTACCATATATCACCATACTCGTCTAAGATGTTCCCATCAGTTTGCCATATGATGTGGCATGAATGGCCCTTGTAGTGGGATACATCCCCATACTCGTCTAAGATGTTCCCATCAGTTTGCCATATGATGTATCATGAATGGCCCTTGTAGTGGGATACATCCCCATACTTGCCTTAGACGTTCCCATCAGTTTGCCATATGATGTGGCATGAATGGCCCTTGTAGTGGGATACATCCCCATACTCGTCTAAGATGTTCCCATCAGTTTGCCATATGATGAACCATTAATGGCCCTTGTAGTGGGCATGTCAGCGAAACCGCCTTCTACGTTCCGGTCGGTCTGCCGCACGATGCGAGGCATAGTTGTCTCACTGACGGTACCGTAGTATACGGTTCCGCTGGTTGCGGTGGACCGACGCGTTAAAGTTATTACAAATCATGATAAAGTTGGCCTGTTTTGGCCACAAATCTATCTATAGGGGGACCACATTTCGGAACGTATGCGTCGAAAATATTGACTTTTGAGCCCAAAAAATGCATTTTGAGCGTATGGTCAATTTGGTCCGGAGGGGGTGCATGCCATGTGAGTCGACCAACCATGGTGCGGTACACTACGGCTTGGCTGCACAGGTTCGAACAGTGAGGCATAATGGCTATATGAGCGAGTCCAACCATGATGTTGTACATTACGGCTTGGTTGGACAGGTACGAACAGTGAGGCATAATGGCTATATGAGGGAGTCCAACCATGATGTTGTACATTACGGCTTGGTTGGACAGGTACGAACAGTGAGGCATAATGGCTATATGAGGGAGTCCAACCATGATGTTGTACATTACGGCTTGGTTGGACAGGTACGAACAGTGAGGCATAATGGCTATATGAGGGAGTCCAACCATGATGTTGTACATTACGGCTTGGTTGGACAGGTACGAACAGTGAGGCATAATGGCTATATGAGGGAGTCCAACCATGATGTTGTACATTACGGCTTGGTTGGACAGGTACGAACAGTGAGGCGTAATGGCTATATGAGGGAGTCCAACCATGATGTGGTGCACTATGGTT
>NW_026682659.1:85396-87950 GCF_030247185.1 Malaya genurostris
TTGCTTCAGTTTGTCGAGATCTGCAAATTTCTGTGTAGGTGCATGTGAACGGTGAACGGTGTGAATCGTGCCCGGCGTCATTGACAAATTTGTTCAGTTTGGTCTATAATTTAATCATGAATCGTTGGTCTATTATTTAATCATGAATGGTCGCTGGCAAAATTGAAGGAAGATCCAGTTTTTCATTGAAAAATTGTGTTCAGCAACGAAACTCATTTCTGGTTGAATGGAAACGTCAACAAGCAAAATTGCCGCATCTCGAGTGAAGACCAGCCAGAAGCATTGCAACCAAGCTACCAACGCATCCCAATAAAGTCACTGTTTGGTGTGGATTGTGTTCCCGTGACATTATCCGTGAAATACCGGCCGATATGTTATGTTGGAGAGAGTGTTTCAAAATTGGATCTAAAGCGGAGCTACGGCCAGCATTTGCATGAAATCATCTGTGTTATTTGGAGTAAAAAGTTATAAAAATGGAAATATAAGCGATTTTCTTTTAAACCGCTCAACAGATTTCAATGAACTTAGCCATAAATGAAAGTCCTTTTTGTCCTGTAATCTAATCATTCAAGGTTCCGGAGTCATGTGATAAACTGTGCAGTGGAATTTGAACAAGAGTACACTAACTTTTCGTTTTTAGGGACCGTTGGACTATTTTTCACACCGTTAAATTCAAATAAAAGGGGGTGCCCGTATTGCCATAGTCTGCTATGAAATTTTATCCGGATCTGACTCCAGATCTGTTCCAGAATAACGAGGTAAAAAGTGGACGATTGGGAAAAAGATTCAGTTGGTAATCTCGGAAAATAATGAAACAATTTCTGCATACCTGGATTAAAAAAATGGGTCACATGGTTCTATGGACTGCGGTTTAATTTTGTCTAAAGGATGATTTTTTTGCTGGTATCTTTTTGGCAACACGGTTTTTGATAGATGACACGTGAATCGTGTCTTGTTCAGTTTTATTCTATAATTTAACCATGAATGGGCGCTGGCGAAGACGAATAAATTGCAATAGCTTTGATTTCAACTTTGAAGCTTTTTGGTATTGTCATCTTCTATATCGTTTTGAATTTAAAAAACCCATCACCCTGTAATTCCATAATCGGAGGCTGGCATCGGATAAAATTCACCAATTTTGAATGGTACCATATGTTTTTTTATTTGAATTTATGTTTGAAGTTCGGTTTAGCCTTTTAAAGAAAATAATTGAGCTTTGAAAAATTATTCGATACTGGAACCGGAATTCTGAAATCGGTGTAGCCGAAGTCTGTTAAATCTATCTCAGGAGCTGTATAGTTTACATTTGATTTACACTGTTTGAAAATTAGTGTAGACATCTTTGAGAAATCGTAGTGCGAATTGAATTTTTGGTTATCTTCCAAATCGAAAACTGAATACCGCCAAAACTGAAATAAGTTTATTTGGTTATCGACTATCCAAATCTACAAACCCGATAAATCTGATAAATTTATGTGGAAAGGACATATTTATATTAATCACCATGAATCACTTAAACCGGAAGTTGCGAGATGTTTTATAGGATCTCAAGACCTTTCATTATAATCTTTCATGGTTCCTAGATTTTATTTGAATCTTAGGTTGGTTCAGCCATCTACGAGAAAAATGATTAAGACTAGACTAGACTATCCGGTAGTTCCGGAACCAAAAGTCGGATCCAAACACACATACTGGCACACACATACACACTAACATTTTTTCAGTTTTTCGAGCTGAATCGATTGGTATATAACACTATATTCATGGGCCGGTGGCGTCATCGGGCCGTATTTCTTCAAAGGCGACGATGGGCAGAACGTTAGGGTGAATGGTGAGCGCTTGAAAGAATTGGACAATCCTGACATGTGGTTCCAACAGGACGGTGCCACATACCACACGGCACCAAATTAAGAGCCACCTTCGGTGAACGGTTTATCTCACGTTTTGGGCTCGTCAATTGGCCGCCTAGATCGTGCGATTTATCGCCTTTGGACTATTTCTTGTGGGGCCATGTTAAGGATCATGTCTGCAAGGATAAACTAGCAACGATTGACGCACTGGAAGCCAATATTGAAGCATTGATTCGTGGAATACCGGCCGATATGTTGGAGAGAGTGGGCCATCTAAAGCGGAGCCGCGGCCAACATTTGCAAGAAATTCTCTTCAAACATTAAATTATGTTGATCGTTTTATCGATTCCAGATTTCATTAATTTTCAATTTTTTTTGTGCTTTTATTTAAATCAAATCCTATACCTTTTGAAAAATCACCCTTCAGATCCGACCTCCGGTTCCGGAGTATCGTGGTGAAATGAGTAAAAAGAGGAGGAAAAGTAAATTCGATATTTTCGGGATTTTTTTTTGGAACAATTTTCGCATACATTGATTCAAATAAAAAGTGTCATAGTTTCAAATTCATGCTATTGAATTTTATCCTAGTCCAATTTTTGGTTCCGGAGTATCAAAGTAAAATGAGTAAAAAATTGGAAAAAGTGTATTACATTTTTCCGACACTTTATGGAACAATTTTCGCATCCTTCGATTGAAATGAAGGT
>NW_026682660.1:0-85000 GCF_030247185.1 Malaya genurostris
TCTCTTATGCAGCACGATTTTACGTTTTAACGGCTGCTGCCAACAGGTCTCTACCTGTAACCTTTGTCGTATTTAACGCGTGTAAACTAACCAGCGTTATTAAACTGTACGCTTCTATACACAACCTTCTCGGTTGAACGGCTATTACTGATCAACTAGTTATAGGGTTATAGATTTAGTTTTCATTGTTAGTTTTAATTATTAGTTTCCATTGTTAGTGTTAAGTTCAAATGTATCTGTTGGATCATTGTAATCTGTTGATACAAATTATGAGAAGGTTTTATGCCTGCTGGAGAAAGAGATTACCAAATTTCATTTCCATCGGGCTTTCTCTGCTCCAAAAAAAAAACAAATAAATAAACACGACTTTTGAACCGAGGACTAAATCTCATGTAACATCCAAATCAGGATAGAAAATTTTAATTTTATGTGGATCTGGCTTCCGATTCCGGGACTACAGAGCAGTGAGTGACAATCAATGTAAATTCAATAGTTTATAGTAGAAGATTTAAAGATGAACTAATTCCCAATAAATGAGCTCATCTAGTTCATAAGCCCTGTAAGAAGAAGGCAACGAAAACTCACACCGAATCCGGTACTGAAAGTACCGGTAGCATTAGTCAAAAACTCCTAAATAGAACTCACTTTAGAAATGTTATTCCTTTTATAGATTAAACATTCCTTCGACTTCTAGTATAAAAGTGGTTGCTTGTCAAATAAACATTAAAGGAAAGGACATTTGCATTGCTTCGGTATATATTCTTCCAAGAGCTCAAGTTGGACAACAGCTTATTGAAATTGTCGAAGCCCTCCCTGCTCCACGTTTGATTTTAGGAGATTTCAATTCACACGGAATGATGTAGGATTCCGTTTACAATGATAGCAGATCATCTGTAATATATATTATTTGCGACAATTTTAGCATGACGGTACTAAATATGGGTAGCATGACACGGATCCCAAGACCTTCTGCACGTCCAAGTGCATTAGATTTATCTCTTTGCTCGACTTCAATTCGACTAGATTGCACCTGGAAAGTATTTCCTGATTTACCGAACTGATGGATATTTGATTTTGCGAGGAAAGTTTATCCAGATTCTGTTCCAACGCATAGCATTATCAGGGAATCTTTTCCAAATAATGGTTTCATTGATAGTCCCTTTTCAATGATGGAATTTTACATAGCACTCATGTCTTGTAACAATAACGCTCCTAGGTTGTACAGAATTAAATTCAACTTTGTGAAGAATCTGCCCGACCTCGCAAAAAGACGTTTGTTAGAATTGTTCAACAAGTTTCTTGAGCAAAATATTGTTACACCTGACTGGAGGCAAGTGAAAGTTATTGCCATTCAAAAGCCGGGGAAACCAGCTTCCAATCACAACTCATATAGACCCATTGCGATGTTGTCCTGCATCAGAAAATTGTTTGAAAAAATTATTCTACGACGTCTCTACACTTGGGTCGAGACGAACGGTTTGTTGTCAGATACTCAGTATGGCTTCCGTAGAAATAAAGGGACGAATGATTGCCTTGCATTACTTTCGTCTGACATCCAAATTGCCTTCGCTCAAAAGCAACAAATGGCATCTGTATTTTTAGACATGAAAGGAGCGTTTGATTCAGTTTCCATTGATGTTCTTTCAGACAAGCTCCACCAACATGGACTCCCAGCGGTTATAAATAATTATTTGCACAACCTTTTGTCAGAGAAACGCATGCATTTTTCACATGGCGATTTGGCAACATTCAGAATTAGCTACATGAGTCTACCGAAAGGCTCATGCCTCAGTCCGCTCCTTTATAATTTTCACGTGAATGACATTGACAGCTGTCTAGTAACCCCATGTACACTAAGACAATTGGCAGATGATGGCGTAGTTTCAGTTACTGGACCCAAAGCTATTGATCTGCAAAAACCATTGCAAGATACCTTAGATAACTTGTCCGTTTGGGCTGTTCATCTGGATATCGAATTCTCTGCGGTCGTCTTCTCAAGAAAGCATGATCCCGCGCAGCTTCAGCTTCATATGATGGGAAGAATGATCCAACAGGTTTCGACTTTCAAATACCTTGGGGTGTGGTTTGATTCCAAATGCACGTGGGGAGGACACATTAGGTATCTGATAACAAAATGCCAACAAAGAGTAAATTTTTTTTCGAACAATAACTGGGTCTTGCTGTTTTCTCTTCCATGAGTTCAACCAATAGCCAGCTATCTTATATTAAATAAAAGTAATGAACTGATACAAACAAACCTGAAATAGTTATAAGATCATGTACAAAACAAATGTATTTTAGTTAATGTAACTTATAATAGCAACTCGCTTGATAAAAACAGTGTTTAGATTAACTAATGAATACCATCATTCAAATATGATATTCGTATTACGTTCAAAGTACTGTGTATTGTGGATGCCACGACGAAGAAAAACTTATGTATATTGTCTATGAAATAAACGTATTTATGAAAAAAAAGAACTCACTTCGTTATCTCACATATGCCTCAACCGACTTTCAAAGTTATTGATTATTTAGAATTTAATCTGAAGCTGACTTCCGTTTCCAGCATTACTGAATGATGAGTCTTTAAAATTTTAAACCGTAGTATAGAGCGACGATGCAAAAATTGTATAATTTTAATAATTTGGACCTAAAATCAATCCTATTTGTTGGTTTTGTTAGTTGTTCTTAAAAACGAACCGACTTCAGCTACGAAAGTTTCCTGGAATCTGATTATGGAAATAGTGGATGAAAACTACAAAACAGATCTCACTGACTTTTCACTGAGGTGGCCCCGATTTTTCAAATTTCGAATCAAATTTACAGTCTCAAACATATCTCTTGAATATCATCCCGATCCGACTTCACGTTTCAGAGTTACCTGGTGATGAATGTTTAAAATTTCAAACTGTCACTAAGAGCGAAGACGCAAAAATACGTGAAAATTTTATAAATTGAACTTTTTTAATAAGTCTCTGGTCATATGAATCGAGTTCGGCTATACTATTCCAACTCCGGAAGTAACATATGATATAATATATATTTATGATGTTTTTAAATGTGTTTGTTGTAATTCTTCATTTTAAACACCATTTAAGTGCACACCGTACATATACAAACCTGTTTTAATCCACCTAGTGGTGTAATGATGCCTTTCTCATATCAATCATACTATCATATATTATTCAAAATAATTTTCTGCGATTCTTGAAAGAATAATCGAAATTGGTTTGTTTGACCGTCTACTGATAAAAACTATCAATTGAAGAAGATTTGAGATCGGTTTAGAATTTTTTTTACGGTTTTCGACCTTTTCAGTGATGGTAAAATTTTTTACACACTTTGCCCTATATTTCTGGATCCGAATGAAGTTCAGGAATTCCGTATGGAACCGCAGGACTTTTTATTTTAACCAAAGTTTGTGAGAATCGGTCGCGCCATCTATCAGAAAAGTTAGAACATATATTTTCATTTTTTAGCATTTCTTACCCCATAACTCCGAAACCAGAAGTCAAATCCAAATGAAATTCAGGAATTTAGTATGGAACCTAAAAAGCTTTCATCTAAGTTTGTGAAAATCGGTTTACCCGTCTTGAAAAAAGTTGATGCACTTATTTTCACAAGTTTTTTCTTATTTTACCCCATAATTCTGAAACCGGGAGTGGGATCCAAATAATATCAACGAATTTTGTATGGGACTATAAGACCTTTCATTTGAATCTAAGTCTGTGAAAATCGGTTCAGTCATATCCGAGAAAAGTTAGTGCAAAAAACGTCACACACACACACACACACACACACACATACATACACACTCACTGACATTTTGCGTACTCGACGAACTGAGTCGAATTTCACATTAATTGCATAACCTTTCTAACAATATGATATAGTCAAAACGCTCAAAAACATTATTGGTTGTATTATTCCCATTTTCCGTGTAGTATCTTTACTTTTACAAGATTTCAGAAAATCATATGCCATGACAAGTAAGAAATGTAAGAAACAAAATAAAGCTGGTTTGTATAGCAATAAACCTGAATACACTTCTAATTTACACCGAAATCCGTAAAAATACACGTAAATGAATAGGCTTCTGGCCTATTCAGTCAGACCGAAGGTATAAAAATATCTGTCAGACGGAAGGTTAAGAGTACGCGTCGTACTTTCGGCAACTTGGAAGTACAGAACAAGTCCCGTGTGAACTTCCTCGCTGCATAGAAGCTGAACAATGTATTTTAGAAGTAGCTTAGAAGTTCGTTCGGTTGCGTTGCATGTGCTAAAGTGTCGATGAGGAACTTGAAAATGAGCAGTTTAGAATTCTATTCATGAACTTCGCAAGTAGCTTAAGTCAAAGCAGTAACTTTTATCCGAATTTTTGGTTTGTGGGAATCGGTACTCGGTTTCCAGCTTCGAACATATTGGAAGTAAGGGAAACTCCGGAAGGCGCCGATATCGACATGCGCCGGTGTCTAATTTCTTAGCAGTCTATAGAACATCAGAACTTTTCATTTGAAAAGACCTCAGAGAAAAATGAATGATTACGTGGCTAATGAATTCCTAGTCATCAGACAGTATTCTTTTCTTCTCAGAATCAGCAAGACCGACGTTCAGGCTTTTCGTGCGAATCCAGACAGAGTAGGCAACCAAAAACTGGAAGTAAAAAAGCAAGCACACAGCTTTCCTGAATACGATAAACAATAGTGTCATTTGAAGAACAATGTAATTTTAAAATCTCAGTTTACTCGTCGCTAAATTCAAAAGCATTTAATTAATGTACTCAGTAGAACTGATATTATTCAAAATTAAATGAATTCAACCACAAAAAAAATCATTAAAACCGCAGTGGGTGTTAAAATGATACGAATAGCAACATGAGCTCCAGCCAAGTAACAGATATTCGAGCAAAAGTGTCGCTTTCCGTTGTATCCGTCGTAGTATTTTTTTTCCTACAATTTCGTTTTCGCTCCACTCAACTGTGAACTGCTGCTAGTTTCGAAATTTAATTAAGATAAACTTTTATAAATCCGGCAAGCTCAGCTGCTAACCAACAGAGACGAAAGCTTTTCAAAATAAAACTAATTCGGACACAGGCGCAAAAAAGTGTATCAAACTTTCTGTTAGTCGTGTACAACAAGCAAGTGAAACGAAATATCCCTCAACAATCATATTGCTTGCGTTAATTCAGTTTCAGTCCCGTTTGAAGCGTCCACTTTTCCAACCATGTCTTTTAATGCATCATCGAGGGATATGGTCATCTGGTATGTCGTGTTTGACGTCTCACCGACATCTAGTGGAAAACAAGCAACGTTCTCATGGAATTAGACTTTCAAAAAGTCATCATAGAGAGTAACTTCAATGTTAGATTTCGGAAACTTCTCCAGCCACTGAGGTAACACTCACTAGAAACCACCCCAACGACATTCAATAATTAGACAACACGTTTTGCTTCGGGCCCAAACCAAATGTCACGATGGAACACGACGAGCAAAACGTGATGTGACCGTTAAGAGTAAAGTGACAAGATAAAACTTAATAATCTTTGGGGTGTTTTTTTAAGAAGAAGAGGCAGCCACGTTTGTCGATTTGATCTTTTGTTTTTTTTTTGGTAAATCGTTTTCTTTTAGTAGGGAAAATCCATTTTTCCCATCTTTTTCACGGGACCAATGTGGTAAACGGATGAATTTAAAACGAAAAGTTTATTTAAACATTCCCTTCTAATAGAATCCGAAAGAAACTCATTCCCGAACGAATATGGCTCTCATGTAAGAACACCCTCAGAACTCCGTTTTAACCCTCATCACCCTAGTGCAAGTGTGACCACAATCAAATCTATAGAAGCAAAGTTCTTTCTTCAGGTTTCGTTGCACGGTAAGCTGCCTCCCTTGAAGTCGTAATCTTGCCAACTTTACTGTGCTAATGGAAGTCGGAATTGTGAAATAAAGAATGGAAAGTCGTCCAAATCAGAATTTGTGTTTTTGCGGTGACGGCTTGAGCACTTTTTAAGTAGTCAGAATTCGTTATATCTGAAGAAGAGAAGATGTGATTCGAAAAATCAGCAACACTGCAGGTTAAGATATATAATTTTCAACCAGAATTGAAACATTGATACCTGCAGAATTAAAGAAAATCTATAGTATGATCGAATATTCCAAAAATAATTCCATTTAACATGTCTGAATTTTGCATGCATTGACTGGAAGTAGTGTTTTAGTGGCAATACGAATGGATATGTCACTCGCATCATTTTTAAAGAAATCATTCAAATATTATATATCTGGGAATCATGACAAGATATTATCAGTGTTGGTGATTGCCGAAAATTTGACAGAAGCTGCTATAATGCTATCTATATTGTATACAACATTTTCAATCCGGTAGGAGATGCTACAAGAACTTGAGTCTCTCAATGCATGAACCGTGACATTTTCATAGACACAACTTATACAAAGGTTATATGCACATAGTTAGAATTAGCGGCAATAGTAAAATGATTCTATCGCAATTATCAACTGCCCATACAGAATCGGATCGCGAAACGAGAATAAGCGACCGTTTGTTGCTTCAGAGAGGATTCCCACAGCAGCGTGCTAACCTTTGATTCTCCGAAATGTCATCGAGAGAAATTCGCTCTCGCACTGGTGTCGGTTCTATGTTAAATGAGCCATGCCAGGTTTTTGTTGTTGCGATGATTTCCGTTTCTCTTTGATGGCACTGATTCAATCGTTGAAGAGTTGCCAGTGAACGTTCTTTGATACGATGAAAGCCATCCTTGGATATTATGACTGGAAGCACCAGTTGTTTGAGGAATAACTATCCCGAACGAGTGCGACAAAGGGAGGAGGCACTGAGTGTAATAGTCAAAGCGAGATTTGTGAAAAAGGTCAGGAAGACGATGACCAATGATTTAAATACTCGCGTTAATTTCAAAGACCAAGTCCAGAAAGTCGATTTTTTCAAAACTTCAAAAATTTTTTTGAGTTAACACTAAATCTCGACGTTTCATGCAAATTTCGATTTTTGGCATCAAAAAAAAAATGTTCGATTTCGGAAATTTCATGTACTCCCCCATATGGTGCTTTTCAAGATCGAAAATTTTCAATCTTTAACCGCTGGGCGCATCCCTTACCCGTATCCGATTTAGCTCAAATTTTGCATGAACAATAGCGATTTACGAAATTAGAGGTGATCCCAAAATATTGGCATATTAGAGCGGTGAAAAACAACGTGTTTTGTCGGTTACGTCACTTATACAATCATATCTCCGGAACCAAAAGTCACAGTCATTTGATCTTTGAGCTTGATCGATGGTCCAACAGTAGCTTTCAAACGAGCGTAAGTTTGTTAAAATCGGTTCAGACATCTCTGAGGAAATTGAGCGCGTATAAATATCTTCGAAAAGTGCACACACACACACACACACACACACACACACACACACACACATACACAAACACACACACACACACACACACTCAAACACACATACAGACATTTTTCAATCTTGTCGAACTGAGTTGAATGGTATATAACACTATGAGTCTCCGAGGCTCCGTTCGAAAATCGGTTTTTCCAGCATTTCTAATACCTTTCTATAAAGAAAGGCAAAAGGTTTTGTTAATCCACCTAGTGGTGTAATGACGCCTTTCTCATGTAGCTAATGTTGTTGTTGGTGTCGTTTATTAGCGGCTTTAACCACGTTTGGGTCGTTCACCGCACTTAAATTAAATATTTACATATAGAATTAAATTAGATTATCTAATATAGTATAAAACACTTATATATTATAAAGTTATTGATGTTGTAATAAGGTGTGTGCAGCATCTGAGTATCATAAGCTGGGTCCATTGAGTGAGACGGATGTCGAAAGGGGATCATTTGGTCCATAATGTGTGTAAAGTCATCATAAGCCACGTGAAGATTCAGCATAACCACATAATCGGATTGTGTCAGGTAAAGTGGCTATCGTTGGGCCGCGGAGAACATCCCCGACGCTTGAACATCCCCGGTAGATGGCCCGTATTGTAAGTGCTCGAAATGAGGAATTAAAAGAGAAAAAAAACAGTCGTGTAAGTTAGATTTATAGACCACATACATATACACGTACATATATATAAAAATTAAACGTACAAGAAATCCCGCAGCTACAAAGCATCGTAAAGATCGTAGCCTTCGTGTGTCCCACTCTTAAACGTGAGAGAGTTCTCTGTTCGATTCGGGAGTTCCGATCAACCCATTTGCTTAGATCTCCCTTGACTTTCTGTAGGTGACCTGAACTGTTTCTCCACTGCTCAGAAAATTTGTTTGTGATGCATCTTGAAAAGTCTTTTATGATATCCGCAGCCGGGATATTGTTCGTGAAATTGCGCTGTACATTTCGTCCGAGGGCTGCTAAACGGTCGGCCTCTTCATTCCCTCGAATTCCTACGCGGCCCGGTATCCAACAGATGGTGACGAGTGGGTCGCATGAGTTTTCAATTTTTTGTATGAACGGATGGCAAGATTCACCGGACTCTAAGGCTTGGATAACTGACAAAGAGTCGGAAAAAATTACCAACGCTACGTCTTTCGATCTATGGGACAAAGCTAACCACATGGCAGCTGCTTCAGCCGAAAATGCGGAGTATATTTATGGGACACTTAGAGAGATACGATTTCCGATTTCTACTGCATCACTGAGTTTTGATCCATCCATGAATAGTTTGACGTGATTGGAGAACCGTCGTTTTACGGGTATAGGCGGATTGTGCCATGCTGGGGACGGCTCCTGCCTTTAATGTATTTGACTGTGATATATCAATTTTTGGGGTCCTGTGTACCATGGACGGCGACTGGTGGAAAGCAGGTCTGCCAGTTCAGGTAGCGGAGAATCTGCAAATTCGCGGTGTATGAAGTCGCCAATTTCGTGAAGAACACCACCCTCTCCCTCTGTCTTTGAAAGAAAACTGAGGATTCTCCTTGTTACTACTAGGGCAACCGCCCAGTGGAAAGGAAGTAATCCGGCTTCAACACATGCGCTTTCAGCTGGTGTACTGGGTAGGAGGTTTGATGCAAGACGAATTGAACCGTGATATAGTGGGGCTAGTACGACGTTTAGACTGTTTATGCTGGTGCAAGCTATTTCGATTCCGTAATAGATTCGGCTAAATATGATCGATTTGCATATGTTGATAGCTAGCTGTCTATTACACTTTGGATGACGGGAGCATATAGCCCGTACCAATCGTTTGCGACTTTCGCAATCTAGTTTGATCTTGCGAAGGTGGGGGAGGAATGCCAGCTTTCGATCGAAGGTGATTCCTAGTATTTTAGGCTCTTTGATGAACGGTATAATCGTGTTATTTATTCGGACGGGTCTATCGGTTGCCCGATGAAATGAAGAGCAAAAATGTGAGATAAAGCTTTTTTTTTGCAGATATGCGAAATCCTACTGATAGTGCCCATTTGTTTATCGCGTTGATTGCTGTTTGTAGTTTTATGCGAATTCTACCTGTTGTTTTACCAGTCACTACCAATAGGATATCATCGGCGTATAGACAGATATACACTCCCTTGGGCAAGACGGAGGACTAGCGCTATTAACTGCTAGAGTACTTTTAAAAGGATCGTGGGGACTGAGTAACGTTGATTTGAATTGCGAGGTGTCTCGTGTTCCGACGAGCGTTGGAGCACGGGAGGAGACAAGATTACATCAATAAGTTGACCGGGAAGCGGACTGTACTGGGGTATTGTTTGTTGAGGGATGACATTACGGAGCTCGTTTCGATCGCGGCCGTGTGTTATAATGGAGGATTACTCGGTTGGTGAGTGACGGTGACTCAACGGGACCTGATTGGTATGAATCGGTCCCGTACCAATATTTGATGACTTTGGATCGAAGATGATTTGCTTGGTGGTTTGATAGTTATCCATTACAGCTAAGACAGTGGGCGGGGAACTCTATTCAGACTCGGGAAGATCGATCGACATCGGATCGGCTGAGCTTTCTGTGTTGTTTATTGAAATAGGGCCGAAAGAGACGGATCTGGAGGGGGTTTCGTTGTTCACGGGGTTCCTATTTGGGTTAGTCGTTGGTTCTTGGTGTATAGTGTTGGTGGGAGTATTTGAGTTGTTCTTCTGTTTCCGGTTTGCGATTTTCTTGGATGGCTTAGTTAGACTGAGTAGGGATCGTTCACGTGATCTACCGGTCCGTTTCGAGGATATGCTACTGTCACTGGCCATGTCGGGGTTATTTGTTTCCAACCCGAGGCTTGGTTGCTTCGCTGGTGGGGAGCCTTCGTTGTTGCTTCTGGCGTTGGGTGGTCCCGGTGGATTGGTTGCTTTCATGGTGGCATTTTCAAGGGCTCCGCGCCTCCGAGAAAGAAATTCCTTGATCTGTCTCAATTTTGATGATGTTTTCCTCTTCCTTGTATTTGGCACATTGCCGGGAGCGCGTCGGATGGTTTTCTTTGCAGTTTATGCACTGAGGTGGGAGAGTGCAGGGTACTTCCGGATTTACTTCATGATCCTGCCCACAGTTGAGGCACGTGGAATTACCACGACAGAAGCGACTACCGTGATCGAAATAGTCACACTGGTAGAACAACATGGGTACTGGATAATATGGTCGGACTGCAGTCCGGATCATACCAACTTTAATCGATTCTGGTATATGGGATCCAATGAAAGATAGGATAAGGAGTGGGTGGGGTGAGGGACCACCTCTACCGGTTGACCATCAAGAAGCTGTCTCATACCAAGCAGGGATTGATAAGCTTTTTAGAGGTCATTCTGAGAAAGTAACGAGTGCCTCTGGCCTCCTTAGCTGCGGAGATGAGCTTGGTCGGATCCGAACCCATTACCGCTTGAATGCTCTTGTAAATAAGGAACGGGTTGAAGGGCAGCCGAGCTTCGGTCGTGCCATCTCCTCCAGTCGCACGAAGCTATAAAGTCTGTTCTTCAATTTGGTCTCCGGAGTTCATAAAACCCGGAAGATTGTGACTCGGAAGAGGGGGAAAATTCGCCCAGGAACAGGAGGGGTTTCCTCCATCGGGAGGATCAGGCACCGGCATTGCTGCGGGGGATTGAATAGAAAGAAATGAAAAAATAATAGAGTGACTCACCGCTGTACCGGTTTTTTTTGCGTCCGGTAAAGAGCAAGCGGTGACGCGCTTTTGTGGTCTTAAATACACTTTTTCGAGAGAAAATTTCACGGAATTCACTTAGGGGCTGTCCATAAAAGACGTCACACTTTTTTTGACGATTTTTTACTCCCCCTCCCCCCTTTGTCACAAATTGTCACAGAAGCAAAGACCCCCCTATGTCACATGTCACGAATTCAAAATAAATAAAATTCATCTTAATACATTCAATATGTATGACAAACCATATAAATATGAGGGAAAAATCGATATAGATATATTATTGTTTTAGGTAAAGAATAATATTTCCTTAGTATAGCATACAGGGCTGCGAAAATAAAGACCAAAACCTCATCAAAACGAGATCACTGCCGGAGAATCTTTTCTTTAACAGTTGATCACATTTAAATCACATCGATCAATATCGGTACTGCTCTTCCGTCACACAATGGGTAGTGATTTTGAGCTAAAATGATTCTTGATTTTTATGTAAGTTCAATCATTGGAGGATTCGATAAGCTTTGATGTTGGTGGAGGAAAATCACATATGTTCAAGATAAGACATGACATGATCTACGTCTGAAATCGTTGATCTCCCGCCCTTTTTCAAATGGAGTACAATTGAATAAACTGCATCAGAATCAGATGAGAGAAATTCTTACGATATACTATTATCAATGCTAGAAAATAAAATTACTGAAAAAATTGTCAGTGCATAACTTAAGTTAAACCGTTTGAAGGCATCTTTTTCTTTTTTACTCATATTTGGCAAACTTTATTAATTTCGCTAATTTACTCGCTTCTCCGTACACTTTTGCTGATCAAAACAGAAATGATTTCCTGCATCACTCATTTCCGAATTTACAAGAAGAAGCTTTTACATCAACAAATACACGTTTTCCTATAGAATGTAAACGTTTATTGTGGAGATTTTTTCAGGAAATAGGGCGAAGCAGTAATATAATTAGGTATTTCAAAAATGCGCTCATTGAAAATATTGGAAGTCACATTCCAAAAACCTCCCCCCCTCCCCCCTGTCACAAAAGGTCACGTTTTATGAAACACCCCCCTCCCCCTTGCGGCGTGACGTCTTTTATGGACAGCCCCTTATCCCGACAAGATTTCGCGAAATACTATTCGGACAAGTCGCTTACACCAGAGAACGATACAAGAATTCTGAGCAAAATGTTTGGAAGATGGGGAACGATCCGCACTCCACAAGTGTTCGGTACCTGATATAGCTTATGTTTTCATCAATTTTACTAAGGGATTCTTCAAAACACTGTACTCTAAAATCTAGAAAAACACCAAAAAAGTTTGTTTGGGTATAAACTAGCATAACCTTTTCAAAAAACATTTAGTTTTGAGCCAAGTTTAGAGGAATTCATCGTTTTTTTGCATTGTCCAATTTAATGACGGGTTTAAATTTTGAACACACTTAACCCTGGTGTTCTAGAACCGGTAGTCGGATCCAAACTGAAGTTAATAGCAGTGTATGAGACCTTAAAAACTTTCATTTGAGTCGTAGTTTATAAAAATTCACTCAGCCGCCTCTGACAAAATGTTAAGAGTTCCGCTTATGCCTTTTGGACCACTATTTCCGGTACTTCTGAAACCTGGTGTAGCCGGAATCGGTTCGTTTGGCTGACAACTAACATAACCTGTCAATTGAAATAGTTTTAAGGTCAATTTTGAAAATAAATCCGTTTTTATCTTTCTCTGTAGAAGGGTAATGGAATTGCTGGAAATCCCGACTTTCGGATAAAGCATTGGTGAACCATATATACCATTCGACTCAGCTCGACGAGATAAAAAAATGTCTGTGTGAGTATGTGTACGTGTCTTCATTTTTCAGAGATTTTTTCACCGCTCAATTTTCCCGGAGATGGCTTAACCGATTTCAACACGGCACTTAGGCTCGTTTGAAAGCTACTATTAGACCATAAATGGAGTTTGAGTCACTTTCGGAGATACAATGGTATAAGTAACGTAACCGACAAAACGCGTTGTTTTTTTACCGCTCAATTTTCTCAGAGAGCACATTTTCTTACGCTTAGAGTCGTTTGAAAGCTGCTATTAAATTGTTAATTAAGCTCGACCATCAAATGGCAGTCTCTAATCGAGAAAACAGTTTTTTGAAAATAACATGCGAATAAAACTATGTATTGAAAGCCGCTGTTTTTTTCGGGTTTCATTACATAGTATTCGCATGTCATTTTTCTAATCTGTTTGTTTTCAAGTTCGTAGATCGAATGGCTTTGACTTCTGGTTCCGGAGATATAAGAGTATATAAGTGGCATAACTAACTAACCGCACATTTTTCATCGGTTGAATTTTCTCATAGATAACTCAATAGCGAACATTTCCGACTCGAGAGATGTAATATTATATGTGACGTAACCGACTAATCTCAGTATTGTTCAATGAAACAAAATTTCTTGATGTTGAAAAAATCGATATCGAAATATCTTCGTTTGATAGCTACTATAAGGTTATTTGATAAGCTCACGTTATAATTGGCCGAGGATAGAATCTTATAAATGTTTTTTTATGATAATATTTAAATAGCAAAAGAAAAACATTATTACATCACTAGGTGGATTAAGAAGGGTTTTTTTCCGGAACCGAAAGCCGAATTCAGACGAAATTCTACACCAACTTGTTATCAAACAATACTTATCATTTGAATTTAAGGTTGTGAAAATTGGTCCATCCGTATCGGATGAACAGGAAATAACGCTCTGGGAAAATTGCCGCTTTTTCGAGTTTGTAATTATACCAGTGCTCTAGAATTGTAAGCGTCAGTGAAGTTTCTCTTCGTGAGACTACAACCAAAAGGTAACTAAAAGTGCGAATTATGTTTTATCTGTAAATATTTATAACCGATAGTATGTTGTTAGTTCCGTTGCAGTAATCGAAATATTTATTAAAAATTGACGATGAAGTAAACGATGGTGTGCCACTTGAAATCTATCACAAAAGAATGGCATAACTCATTTTCGTGACAGATAGAATGTTATTAAAGATATTTTTACAATCACAAGCAAAACATTTTTTTCATCGTCATTTGAAATTAAGCGTCGTCTATGCCTACAAATCGGTAGAGACGCCGCACAAAAACTACGGGAGAGATGTCGCCTTTTCAATATTAAACGCGTGACGTAAAATGCGCCTATTCTTGATCGAAGAATGTTTTGTTTCTTATTTATAGCATGCTGAATGCCTACCCAATATAAAAGGAAGGCTAATGTAATGCTTTTTTCTTCTTCTCAATTTTCGATCCTACATTCTGTGGAAATGGTTAACGAAAAACAAAAATACATTTGAAACCGTTTTTTTTTCAATCAAGACCGAGTACTTTCTTTTCGCCTTACCCACTAACGACATAAGTATTGATTTTCACTGAATAAATATATTGGAATAATAAGTGATGTTTGAAGTATTTTTAAAAATATTCACAGGAATGGTTCGCTAATTCCTGCTGATTGTATTATTCGGTGTAAACGCTGATTTTTCAGAAGAATTCAGAAAAAAGTTTGATATATTTAAACTATTGCGAATCGTTTCTTGAATGTTTTACTTGAGTTCATTCGTTTGACTATTCGCATAATATTAGACTCCCATTTCCAACACCTATTTGACAGATTGTTAATTTGTAATAATGATGTGCTAATACAAACCTAAAAATGTTAGTTGCAACCTATTTATGCTAATGCGAAAATAATTAATTTCCGTTCAGGAAGGTCCCTTAATTTTGCTGAGCAATAAAAACAAACCACGAGAACACATCAAGGGTACTGATAATTAATTGCCTGCTGATGCATACCAGCCATACTACCACTACGGCCCGGAAGACCCGTCTCCTTTTCCTGCGTTCGCGCACCTTAACCAAAACTTAATATCAAATTAACCCTCACACAGCCCGTCTGATTTGTGTCGTGTTTTCAATTTTCCTTCCTAGTCTACACCGAACACTGGCACCTCGAAGGACCATTTTCCCAACAGGAATGTCTGAACTGCCGCCGCACGGTTGTCACATTCTTTGGTTGTCCCTTGCTTTCCTCCACTTTCTACAGGTACACAGCAACGGATTGCCGCTTCACTTGTGAGTGACTGTTGATTTCACAGTTCGATTCACCCCGTCTGAAAACACTCGAAATAGAATTTGGCGACCGTTCCTGGATCCCACTCGAGTCAAGCCTATTATTATGGACGGTTCATACAAACCAATTGCCCTTAGAATGAATAAATTGAAAAGCAAAACTTTGCCTATTACCGTATTACCTTCTTCAGTGAAGTGAACGGGGTTTTTGGACTGGACTCTTGCTTTGCCTACAGTACTCTCTTCAACAATCATTTCAACTACGTATTACAAATCTACCGCAATGTATATATAGCAATCATTGGTCATTCGTTTCCCAAGTTTTTATCCTGTTGTGCGAGAAAAGTATATTTGTTGAAAGAGTCTTTCGGCCGTATTTGATGAAAAATACAATTCAGTAATTTTTTGGGGCATACAAGCGCTCAACAATATATTTGAAACTTTGTTGGTACGATGCACTTAAACGTAGATTGGCGTGGTTGTGCATCGTTTTTGAGTTTAATGAATTATTTCACACAATTTCATTGTCTCTTAAATAAAGCATGAAAGAAACTCAATTTAAATGAATGTTGTCTTGGGCACTTTTTTCATCTCTTAGCTTTTATATTTTCACTTCAAATTAACACTTGACCGAAAACATTGACATTGTAACGTATAAGCACGGTATAAGCGACATTGAAAATTTAATTTAAACTGGAAACGCAAACATGCCGGAATCAACTGCCGACACCGTAATCAAATTCAAATTTATTCAGTTCCGTATCGGTTTCACGTGCTTACGTACGGTTTTTCAAATGGCCGTTTTTTCTCAATTTTTTGACAACATAATCTCACGCCTATTCGCGAATCCTAGTAGGATTCTTCCTTCCGGCCCATTTGGCCTGGTTCTGTTTACAGTTTGTCACACCTGTCGCCTATTGTTCGCGTCGATGGGAATAACACCCCAGAACAGCAAAAAATCAAGAATACCTTTTTTCCGACATGTCGATGTGATGCGGATTTTCGAATTTTCAATCAAGCAACCGCCCCCGTTCCGAAAGCGTTCGATGGAAAGTGCGGCAGGCAAAATTAAAATTTTCCTACAAGACTGCAAAAGCACACCACAGCTGTCAGCCGATGTCGATGGCAGGGTGGGAAAAACGGGTCGAAACGAGAAATGGCAGTACACTTGTTCGAAGGATTGAAAATTGGGTTACCGAACAGGAGGGAGAAAAACTTTCTGACATTAGTGGCAGAACATTGGCCACAGATTGTCGGTTTCGTGGGAAGTGAGTGTAAGTTTGTAGAATGGATGTGGCCAATTCATTATGGACGCATATATTTTTTCCCTATATCCTGTTGTTTTTACGAACTTGGTTGAAAAACAAACTGAACGGATTTCTACATCTGAACAATAAATGATCGTTTATAACGATGGTGGTTTTTATTCGAAACTTATGTCGTGTTCAACGAATTGTTCTGACTGGGTAGGGTGCCGTAAGACCTGACCAAAGACAATGCTCCCGTGAAATTAGTTTAAATAAATAAAATATTAAATATTGTGGTCACCAAAATTATTTAATCATTCGTTTTCAACTTTAATGGAGATGATTTAAACCGTAGCAGAGAAGTACTAGAAATACGTCATGAGGTTTCACATGCAGTGGTTAACTATTTCCAACATTTTACTGAGTCAGTTGGCGTAAATTGAAGGTATGAGCTTCAAAGTAGTTCGTAACGCAATTCGAAACATGTTGGGAAGTTTAAAACTGTCCCTGTTAACCAAAACCTGGGCCGGATAATCATGCAAGCTTTCATCCGTAAAAAAGGGTGCTTTCGTAAAACGCTGGGATCCTCAAAGAGTACCATCGATCGAGCAAAGCTCAGGTACAAAGCCAACGGAGTCGAATTTGTACCCAAGGAGATGAAGTCTTCAAACTGTCCTCATGCGAGGCCAACTGAAACTTTTTGGACCACGACGATAATATGCTTATTTGCCGAAAAACGTGTCAAGGCATTAAAATTTCTAGAAAGGACTGGAAAAGTATCTCAAATCGTTGGCAAACAGTCTGTGTTGAAGCAAGTGTGAGATCAAGAGTACGCTCATTGGCGTACAATTAAAGGAATCTCGAGAATGTCTCGTCGAATCGTAATAGAGTATAACCATAAACTGAACAAGTTTGATTTGCTCAAAAATTAGGCTAGTATAGGAATTTTTAAATCGTGCTTAGACTTACTGAAATTACACTGGAACCTCAATTTATGTGCAGAGCCGGGGGTTTGTAGATTAAATTTCGCGTAAATTAAATAAAACATCGCGTTATTTCTGATTTTTTGCGTAAAAAAAGGTTTTTCAAATTTCATTTGATTTTATTGTGAATAACATGAACAATCCTACTACGTTCGATGATTTAGCATCTGAGGACCCTCTGACTATGTTCTGAGACTATGGAAATGCTTAAGAGATGTCCTAAGATCCAAGAACTACTTGAAGTATTGTCCTTAGGGACTACACTGTGGACCGAGAACGATAAGGTCGTTAATACACTTTGTTACACTGCTAGATCTTAAGGGGCGGGTAGGGTCTAACACTTTTGAAAAATCATTTATTATTTTCTTTCTATTTTCTGATAGTAAAACATTTCAAGTATATTCTGTGAAATTTTCAAGCCTATCGGAACAAAACTTTGCAAGTTATAAGAAATACGAGCTGCGCACACAGGCCCAAGATTTCTGCTTCGATTGACTTAAAAACTTGACAAAACATTCTCAAAATGTTTCATTATAACAAACTACAAAAGAAAAAATATGGCTTTTTAGAATGTTTGAGTCAACGTACTCCCTTAAGTAATAAATTGTTTTCGTTTGATTTTATAGACAATAAACTTCAAACGCGTTTTTCTCGAAAGCAGGGTTTGAAAGTCCGTGTCCATCGTCATTCAAAAACTACTGCACCAATTTTTTTCAAATTTTGCACACGTTTTCTACTATATGTAAAACCAGACCCCAACGTTTTCCTTTTCGTTGTTTGTTACTATGGGGAGGTTTTACAGCTACAAAATGGCCGATTGTTCCGTGAAAAATCTTACTTTTGAATCTCAACAACCACCTAAAATTCAAAAAATTAAAAAGAAAATCAAACAGAAACGTTGGGGTCTAGAAACACTTCTGCTCTAACTATGCTGCTTTGATTTGTTCACTTCTGATTAGTCTGCGCTGAGATACAGTGGATACCGCAAATCATGATTTTTAAGAAGCGTCCTCAAAAAAGTCCCTCCCCTTAAGGCCAGAACTTCATGTAGTTTTTGGATGGATCATCAATTTTTGCTTTCCAAATAATTCTTGGATGCCCACGATAATTAGATTCTTTGAAACTAAAAAAATCATTAATGTACATTTCACGATATTCAATTTCCTGAAGTATGTTTTGTATATGTATATAAATTAAGATCTCTTTCATTATGCAAAAACCTGTTTTTACGCGATCATCGCGTAAATTAAATAACAAATCGCGTTATTTCGAATAAAACGCGTGAAAAAGTAACATAAATTAAATTCGCGTAAACTGAGGTTTTAGTGTACTCCGATTTAGATAAAATTTTAAACACGTCTTCTGTTTTGCGAACCATTTATTTTTGTCGCATGAAGAGGCTTATTCGATTAAAGATTGATTTTAAAAAGGACGGATCTTTTTTCTTGTACTTTTTGTCAGCGTATTTCTCTCTTATCGTTCTTTTACAACTTATTCTTGGACGTCATTTTGGTACAATTAACCGTTTTCGAGTTATAATGATTTAATAAAAATGCATGCAAAAATATACTTCCCTTTTTAAAATTTGTTTTGAGTGGTTCCATATCAAATAAATGGTTCACCGAATTGAAAATGAGTGCAAAGTTTCATCCAAAACGAAGCAGAGTTAGTAAAGTCTACATAGTAAACTACATTGTTGGTATGACTAAGAAAGCACTTGATAGTTAACTTCTTAGAACTTTTCTCTGAGTTTGTTTCATAATAGAAGAAAGTTCCTTCTTTTAATTATTCTGATACAAAAATCTTAATCATAACGAAAGTTTAATTACGTAAGCTCAATTAGGTGATAAGCTTAATTAGGTGTTGTAGACAGCAGAGTTACCATATTTACAGAATTTTTCTGTAAAACCACAGTTTTTTTGCCTACTTGCGCACAGATTCTGTGTCATAATTCACAGATTTCTACTGATTTTTATGAATATTTCATAAAAAATGACAGATTTTCCACAGATTATGAGCGTAAAAAAAGGTTTTTGCATAATGAAGGAACCCGATCAACAGAGCATAACAGGATTCTATCAAAATTATAAATTATTTTAATATTTATATCTCATTATGTTATAAATATGATTCCAAATCAGAAGCAAACATTCAGATTTGATTAAGATTATAGCAAGTCCAGATATTATATTAAGGGCTGTTATATTACAGGAAAAATTCTTCTAGAGAATTGAGAAAAAAAGAGTTCAAACTTTTGTCGATCATGTTTTTGACTTTCAACCCGAAAAATGCTATACTTCAATTCAATCAGCAGTAACAAACATATTTTCCAATTTCACATACATGGAGATGCTTTTGAAAACAATAATTTTATGTTTGAATATCAAATGACGGCCTAAACTTTGAATTTGAGAACGTTCCTAAGTAATTGCTACTTGAATTGTGTAATTGTGTAATTGTGTGTGAATATAAACTTCCAAATTTTAATTTTGAATTGAAAATATATATTTTTCTAGATGATTTTGCGATTTTTCTCTTTCGAACAAAGAAAGGTAAGGCAAAAGCTTTAAAACTCGAATAATAAATATTGAAAAAAGTGATATAGCATTCGACTCAGATAATTGAATTCTGCAATGTTTCCTCAGACATGATTTTCACAAATTTGAAGTCAAATGAATGCTTGAATTCTTCAATTTTATCGGTGACCGATTTTTGTTTCCGAAAACACAGAATGATAAGTGTTCAAAACTTCAAAACGTTTTCAAAAGTGACGCTGCAATAAACGAAAAACGAAATCTAAACTGGTCCAAAAAAAAAAAATCTAAACTCAGCTCAATACTTTTTCGATTTATAGGTCTTTTAGTTGCAGACTGAAAATAGCGACTTTATTTTTACCGGACCCCGGATGTGCTGGAAATAGATCCAAAATCAGTAAAATCGAAATGAGTTGGTCAGGTCATCAATTAATAAAATCTACAAATTGCAGATATCACATTTTGCCCGTTGTCATCTATATCATTGCAATAACATTTTTATATTCATGAATCAGACAAAAACAATGTATCGCACCATAGTACTTTCGATTTGAAAAGTTCAATCTATCAATATCTGATAAATTGATGCTAGTCTCATTTCGTAGTATTTTGATCCGGACTTCCAATCCGGAACCATGAACTGAGATTCGAAATTCGCAATGTAGAGTTTAAAGCAACCGACCCGCATTATGAGGCTTTCCATTTGAATCATTTTTTTCTGTGAGTCAATCTAGGGTAGATATCAAACAATCAAACCCGAATGAAAGTTCAATTTTGATGGTTTTTGAATTTTTTTTTTTGAACATTGGCTGCGGATATTACAAACTAATGTGACTAATAGGCAATTGGTTCATCATCAATCATAAAAACTTGCTATTTGAATCGATGTTATATACACTTCTAATTTTCATTGACTTTCAAACGAATTTTTATTCTAATCTAAATTTACGAAAATCGATTCAGCCATTTCCGAGAAAATTAAGTGCACATTTTAATCAAATATACCCGCCAATCGACATACATACACGTACAGACAATTCACTACTTCAATTGAATGAGCGAACTGATGTTATTTGAAAGTCGGCCCTCTTGGTACGAAGAAGAAAAAACTAAAAAACTATCATTCATTAGTAAACTTCCTCAGATTCTGTAAGGTAGTAAGAAATTTGTTTCGCTGAATTTAGTCATTTCCGTTCATTTATTACTATTCTTCAGCACCAAAAAAAGCTTGCTAATAGTTCTAAAATACCCCTTTTGTCATTCGTATGCCGGTTGGAAGGAGACGACGAAAGAGGTGAAGAGCGATAGATTATTTTTGTAGCAATATGGACTTACACTAGTTATTATATGATGCCAATATATCCTTCCAATCTCAGTTGGTTCTCATGCCCCGATGCAATCGTAGCGTATGTTGGCAACTCAAAACTTTCCGGTTCGGAACCAGTCGCTTAACTGTGCATGCAATTTTGTCTTACTTCGATCTATTTTTCGATTTGCACGGTAAAACCTTTCCCCCCAAAAAATGGGTAATAACAGCTGAAAAGTCGTACTAAATTTGTAACAAATTAAGATATAATATTGATATTTACATATCAAGGTTTGTAATAATTTTGTTATTACCTAGGATAAATTGAGTTATAATTTTTGATATTTTAACTATTAACGAGGCCAAGATTATGACTAATTTAGATAGAAAAAACAAAACAACCCCAGATACAATTTTGTTCTCCCTTGTTGATCGAAAAATCTTAATTTTTTTACATATACAAAACATTCTAACATGCTTCAGGAAATTGAATATTGTGAAATGTACATTAATGAATTGTTTAGTTTCAAGAATCTAAATAAGATAGTGGGCATCCAAGAATTATCTGAAAGGCAAATACTGTACATAAGCACTTTTATATGACTATTGAGTGCGGTATGTACTCGTAGTATTATTCACAGAAAATTGACATACTGTGATAAGATCTGTAGAAGAACTTGAACCTCCTTGGTAAAGACCTTATGATCTACCAACGTAACCGATGCTCTATCCACAAACTACTTGAAGTTCAGGCCTTAAGATCTACCAGTGTAAAAAAGTGCATTAACGATCTGATCGCTCTCGGTCCATATTCGTGATGTCACATGCGATCAATAGGACAATTGTGATTGCTCTAGGCCATCCAAAAACTACCTGCAGTTGTAACTATAAACATCGTTGAAAAATTATACATAAATTGTTGAATGTTCGTGTAGTTCTTGGACGACTCGGAATGTTCCGAGAAAAGATTAAAATACACAAGTAAGCAGTATGTAGCTCTAGGACTATGAGCAGCATTGAAAAACTATACATAGACTGCCAAATGCTCGAGTAGATCTTAAGACCTGTTTTCACCGAAGTTCTTGGACGACTAGGGACCTACCTGGAACAGCTATAAATAGACAAGTAAGCAATGTGTAGCTCTAAAAGTATGAACCACAATCAAAAAATGTATTAGGCGTTGTAGTTCTTGCTGTGACACAGTGTAGTCCCTAAGGATAATACTCCAAGTAGTTCTTGGATATTGGAACATCTCTTAAGCATTTTCCATAGTCTCAGAATATACTCATAGGGTACTTAGGCGTTAAAGCATCGGACGTAGTAGAACTGTTCATGTTATTTACACTAAAATCAAATGAAATTTGTAAATTAAAATAACGCGATGTTTTATTCAATTTACGCACCCCCGGCTCTGCGCGTAAATTAAGATTCCAGTGTACCGAAATTTGATTTTGCTACGTTTTTTTCGCACAGTCCATTGTCGTCTTTTACGACATGGGAGCAGAAACCCAGCGAATCTTTCTGTGGTTAAGCTTTTTTTAACGCCGGATTCACCACGACATCTAAGCCGTTCCCATCCGGAGAAAAATAATATATACTATCAACCTCCTAGTACCTTTATTTAAGTGACACTGCGAAGAGTGCAAAAATTATAAGAAAATCGTACAAAAAGGCCAAGTTTTTCGACTTGATCTCCTATTGCTGAAGTATATTAATGCTCTTTAATGTGGTTTCAAATTGGATTCAAATTATTTTTTCTTAAAATCCGTCTGTAAGAGGCTGCAGGTTAGGATACGATTGGTAAGTAAAAGGACATTGTATGCAAGCTGGAGCATTGTTACGATCGGTCAATGTAAATTGTTTATACAGTACCGAAGATCAAGAACTTAATACTCGCCGATTGCTTGCCTTTTTATGGAAACATTACATTGAGGCGAGGTTTGGTCGGTGAAACGGTGGCCTCGGAATACGATTTGCTTTGTGTAGGGTAACGGCAACTACAGTAGTATTTTTATATATTAATACCGTTAGTTAGAGTGAGATCTGCTGTGTCTGTTCGATAGATTGATTTTAAGGGTAAGATGAAAATAGGTGCACTTCGAGTTTTCGCGTCGCTACAACAGCAGTATTACACAACTATCAAACTATTTTTTTCTGTGGTTTTTCTCGAAGCTAAAATATTGTATCTGATTTTATTACAATTCGTCGATTCAAAGTCGAGTAATCGCTATGTTATTCGACTCTACTAATGAGATGAATATTGGTACAATAGCCGAACTGAGCTAACACATGTCTGAGTCCTGGACTAAAAGTGATTTCCATCTATATATAAAAAAACTCAGCCAACCAGAAAAAGAGGCTTGAGATAGGTTAAACACAAAACACACACACAGTACAACTAAAGTGATGTTTTCTTGACATCCTAGAGTTTACAGCGTATGTCGTTTAAAACATGAATTAATGGGCGGGTAGGGTCTAGCACTTTTAAAAAATAATTTATTATTTTCTTTAAATTTTCTTATAGTAACACATTTGAAGAATTTTCTGTGAAATTTTCAAGCCTATTGGAACGAAACTCTGGAAGTTATGGACCTTCATCTATCGCTATCTCATTCTACGAAGAAGCAAGAGCTCGGCGCACAGGCTCAAGATTTCTACTTCGATTGACTTCAAAACTTGACAAAACATTCTTGAAATGTTTCAGCATAATAAATTATAAAAGAAAAAGTATGATTTTTTGAAAATGTTAGTAGAAGTACTTCTACTTCTACTCTATCTATGTTGCTTTGATTTGTTCACTTCTGATTAGTCTGCGCTGAGATACAGTGGACACCGCAAATCATGATTTTCAAGAAGCGTTCTTAAAAGTACATCTTCACCGACTCATTTCTCAATATTTTTCCACGAAAAAATTACAAAATGTTGTTCGAATGGTTTTTTTTATCATGCACAACATTGGAATTTATTTTGTTGAACGATAATTCTGGCAAAAATTCGCCAAAATGATTATTTTTTTCATCGTTTAGACCCTACCCCCTCCCCCCCCCCCCTTAATAAAAAAAGAAAACTAATATATCGAGGTACTAAAATAAGGTAAATTTACTCGAGACAAATTTTTGAGCATTATACCGAAAGTGCACCATTTTAAGTTTAATGCTAGTTCATTAGTTTAAAACTAAGCCAATGCAACGAGCCGTAACAAATAAAGAGATGTAACGAAGCAAAATGTAGAACCAAAAGGATTACCTATTCACATTTGAACGTAATGGTACGCAAGCTCTATATGTCTAGACAAAGTTAGTGTTTTCATCTAATTTTCTGGGAAAGGGGCGTTCATCTGGAAACGTCGATTGGAACAGTCACCGAAAGCCACCGGAATGAACAGTGCCGTGTTACCACATTACAGACATCAGTTAGACAGTTGCGATTAGTGGAGCATAAAGTTTCTGCCGAAGATTGACTTTTAAAGTTACTCCAGGTCTTTGTTTCTTGTTGGTTGTGGTGATTCGGCACGCTCGCTGTCTCATTTCCAGTGGGTTCACACTCGTTAAAGATCGATATTGGAGAATTGCACATTTATCCTTGGCACACCTGAACCGAGCCGCAAAAAGTAAGCGGATGGTGCGAAAACAAAGTTTACCCACAAATGTCGTAATAAAAGATTTATACGTAAAATCCGTGTTTGCCGTGGTAAAGTTTGGTTGAGTTTATCCGCGTGAGTCAGTCAGTGAGATCGTTGCCAAGTAACTTTCGGATAATTAGATGAAAAAAATATTAGATTTCGATTGTCGGAAGAGCGTTAGTAGGATATTGATTCTGTTGCAATTAATAGTAGGATTTGGCCCGTTGCCAATGGTGGATTGAAGTATTCCAATGAATATTCTGGAACTTCACATGGTTCTAAGTTCGCTCTTACCAAAGTATAGAAACTTCTGAAAAAGTGTGTATTTATTCGAGATGGTAAACTATGTCAAATTCTCTTTTCTATTATAATCAAGCATATTTTCTCTCCTTGATTGAAATTTAATGTCATAGTTCTTTTCCCACTAAACATTTTCCTTAATTTCAAGCACTGTAGCTTTACTTTCGTTATGTGGAACGAACTTATGTATTTAGTTCGGAGAAATGGAACTTATTTATTTGTTTAGGTATAATCAACAGACAAAATATGATCCTAATGATAATTTCCTTAAATATATAAATATATAATTGAAGTCGAATCGTAATGATACGCGATTGAATCATCTCTTCAAGCCAATAATAGCATTGTTAGCACCGTAGTTAGTTCGTCGTAAAGACGAACTTGTAGTGTATCGAGACCGATTAGTAATCCGCGACCTTCGTAGCTTATTAGTTGGTGAGGGTTGTTCCACGGTAAGCGCCGAAGAGCGAAGTGAATGAATCTGCGTTGTATCGATTCGATTATATGAGCACCGTTTATGTATGTTAGTGAGGATTCCAGACAGAACAGTACTGCAGGGATGAACGAACAAGTGAGCAATACAGAGATTTTGAACAGTACACGTCTGTCAAATGTTTAGCCATCCTCTTTACAAAGACTAAGTTGCGAAAGGCTTTATAAACAATATAGCTGATGTGTTGCTTGAATGCCAGTTGCTCATCGAGTAAGACACCAAGGTCTTTAACATACGTCGTTCTGACTATCGGGGATCCTCCGAAGTTCAACAACTGCATCTTCTGAAGTTCGAATGTGGTAGTAGATTAACGTCATCGGCAAACGGCAGACGAGGGCTCTCTAGAGTATAGGTGACGTCGTTGAAGTACAGCGATAAACTCACTGGAAACGTGATCGCCGATTTTCACTGCTAAAGGATCCATAAGATATGATTGCAACCATTGAAGGAAGTAGGATTCAAGGTAACAAAACAGTCAGTAGGTTCTTTAATTTGATTTCTCTTAATTTCAAGCTAGAATATGATATTTCTCGCTTCTACATCAAACATCAATAATTATATTTTTTGGATTTGAAGCAAAATTCTGATTCAGACTAACGAACAAATAATTTGTTTCGACTGATTTTATTGTTGGAACAAATTAATAATTTTTCACATGTCAACAAAGTTGAGTTTATGTTAGTAATAATGTATTTGTTGAGTCAATCATGCTTTACCTTTATATCAAGAAATAAATTGGATCATTTTAACTATTATCTTATTTGTGTATGATACAACAAAGTTTCTTGCTTGAATGAACCGTATTAGTCTTATTCTTATGCACTAGGGAATTCGTTTCTTCCGTGTTTTAGAAACCAAATTTATGTGCTTCTTTCGGTTCCTTTGGAGCTTTTCGACAATTCAAGTGTATATATGGATAATTAAAAAAAAACTTACTGAAACCTACATAGCATTACACTACACGTCTTTTTTTTTACAGAAAACATTTGATGAAAGATCTATATCTGGACCGGACTGATGGAGCATCGAATCATTGGATGCAATAAATATACCAGGGGCTTGATTGTGATATGTGAAAAAGTTGAAAGCATTTGACAATATGAGAATGGATAAAATCGAAATAAAAGTAATAATAAAAAAATATGACTTATTTTGACGAACAAAAAAGTAAGTTCAGTCCGCTTTCACATTTAATCCAATCCAGTCGATAGAACAAAACCACTTACGTTCGGGACGGAAGAATCCAAGCACAGTATTGTGTAGTGAACAATATAACTAAAGAATACAATTATTGTTGACTTCAGGCAGTGCAAAATTCGACCTTCGATACGAGAGCTTGAAGGTTTGATTAAGGAGCAAATGCATCTTGGCATTAAACGTGTGCATTTACTTTAATTCAATAAGACAAATAATGTTGTTTACATCCAGTTTTATAAAGAGTTGGATGCAATTCAATTCACAAAAGACAATAGCAATGTGCACTATGTGGAGCACGAAAACATTAAGTACAACATTCCAGTATATATGGAAGATAGTGCTATAGAAGTGAGTGTGCATGGTCTTCCCTCAAGCGTCATCGATCCTTATATTCGCAAAACTATATCCCAATACGGTGAGATTCTCTCTATCGAAAAGGAAAAGTGGAAGAACTTTTTCCCCGATCTTTTAAATGGCGTACGTTTGTCACACATGCGCTTGAAGAAGGCTGTACCTTTTTATGTGACTTTCGGTCAGGATACAAGAATGCCGTGTAAATCACTTGTTACCTATGACAATCAGATGGCCACGTGTCAATATTGCCAAAAAGCTGTTCACTACGGTAAGCCATGTGATAAACTGGACAAGGGGACAACTACACCAAAGGACAACGGTGCTTCCTTCACGCCAACCCCAACCTACCCCAGTACACCTGTGATAGCCACCAACAACAATGAAGCATCCCCCTCAACGAAACCATCAGTATCCCCTATAGAACAAAGTACACCAGCTGCAGTTAACAACTTACCCAACGCAAATAAGTAACGATTGTTCCGCCAATATTTATTTATTTATTTTTTTTATTTCGTCAAGCAAATGTAGACTACATATAAATTGTTTACAATGTTCACTTACATACTACGCATTATTTCTACGACAAAGCTGAGATTTGATTTGATTTTTTGACATAGTAAGGTCAAGATGTTCGCAGTATTGATTGTAATGGCGCATTATTCGATTGACTGGACTGTATTTTGCATAATTTGTTCTAGCATGTTATTCTAAAAATAATTTCCTGGAACGTAGTTGACGGCTAGGTATATAAAAATTTAATTGCGATAGTAATGGAGCTGATTGAATGCGTTGAGAAATAATGTCGCTGATAAAATAAAGCATTGCAAAGTCGCGGCTTTCTTTAAGTGTTTGTATATTGATGAGCATGCAGCGTGCTTCATATGATGGTAGAGGAAATGCTGTCCAGTTTAATTTACGAAGTGCATATGAAAGAAATTGTTTTTGAATAGATTCGATGCGTTCTTCGTGAATAATATTGTATCGATTCCATACTAGGCTGCAATATTCCAAAATAGGTCTGACATATGTAGTGTATAATAATTTAATTGTGTATGGGTCCTGAAAGTTATGACTGAAGCGTTTAATAAAGCCCAGCATGCTATTAGCTTTATTGATTATGGTATTGTAGTGTTCCACAAAAGTGAGCTTGGAGTCTAAGATTACGCCTAAATCTCTTACAGTTTTACATTTTGCAAGTTGATTTCCTAAATGTATGTTTGTAGATATAGTTTCATTTTTCCTACTGAAAGTTATTGAGTTACATTTTTTTACATTGAGTTGGAGTAGACTTTTGCAGCACCAAATGTAGAATAGATTGATTTCGTTCTGGAATATTACAGCGTCGTTGATATTTTTAATTTCCATGAAGAGTTTCATGTCGTCTGCATATATAAGGACTTTCAGATTTTTGAGTATGAAGGAAATGTCGTTTATATGTAAAATGAAAAGGAGAGGCCCTAAGTGAGAACCCTGAGGTACGCCAGAAGTTACATTAATTGTATTATGTATTTATATCAGTATTGTATCTCAATTTGCTATAGATGTTACCGTGAGGTTCTAGAAATATTTTTTTTAAAATAAACTTGTTATTGCATACTTTCGGGCGATTTAACTTGTAATTGAAAAAGAGAAACTCGCTGTTGGAACTTGATTCCTGAAAAATATGGATTAACAACTGACGCTGCGAATGAATAAGGCTGAGGAGAAAGTATTATAAAGCTGGCCAAAACGCCGTCCTTCCTTTTTTAAGCATTCTTGACTAAACCAAAGTTTTATCACTATCACTATCTTTTCGTAGAATCTGTCGTTTGCTGGAAAATGTGAAAAAACTGAAAATATTATTAGACAGGTTTTGACTTCACTAAATAAGCATTTTATCCGTATAAATGTCTAATGGTCGGTTGCAACTTAGTAACTAACTTCTAGCAGTGCTATTGTATCTGTTTACGGTATAAATATGCAGAGAAACAAAGACCTTTCTTTGATAAACTAATTTTTAAAAACAGTTACCTTACGGATATTATGCCCCGCCCTCGATTTAACAGTATGCTTCGATTTAAAATATTGTTTTATAGATTTATAACGATTATTAAAACATAATGTAGCATTAAGAGGATCGAAAATGTTGCTTCCCAATTGCTATTAGTTGATTACGCAATTAATTTCTGATGCAAATAATATCTTCTTTGTCTGTTTTTCTTCTATATCGACATTTCAAGGGACAGATCACCTTATTGTTGTGGGACGTAATGTCTCTTGTTGTGGGACATACCACTGGTTTGCTGTGAGGCATATTATACGGCTGCTGGGGCATTATGTTTATGGCAAGCGAAAACTTCTACCGGAATCATTGAAATTTTTAGTTCAGTCTCCGTTTTTTCATTATCAAACTGTTCTACATCTTTCCGTGGAACATACACAGAAGAATTGGTCAGAAATTCGGATCAATCAGTAGTATGCGAAATATTTGGTAAGTATCATTAGTTATCAGTCAACTGAGAAGTTATTTCATAAAACTCAACATACACTATTAGGCTTATCTGGAGCAGTAGCCAGTTGTTATATCGAAATCGATATACAGCCAGAAGGAATCGATTCAAACTCTCTGTGGCTACACCCGTCTGTTATTAGTTGAAAAGTTTGTCTATGACCGGCAGCCGGAAATTTTATCAATATGTTCTGCCTTAATAAAACACGAAGAAGAAAAAAAAACTAACTACTCACCCGAATACAGAAGCTTCAGAACTGATGCTTCTTCTTGACGTTCTAGTGAAAAACTTTGTGGATAATGGAATCTAATATGAGCACAAAAAATATAAAGTGGGGTTCGTTTGTCATCAATGGCCGTCAGCCGGAGAAACATGGTCCGTAACTGTAGCGGAAATATGAATGGATCTGTGCTGACAAGCTGTAAAATGGGAAATTTCTCCTTTGACAGTCGCGCTATGGAAATCTTGTTCCGGATAACATGCTGGTTTTTGTCGGTATAACCGAGACGAACGGAAGACTTTTAACTACCATCTTTCGTATGAAAGGTGTGACAACATTTTGAAAACCAGGTGGCTTACATCACTTAGCATGATATTTACCATTGACTTGACCATCAGGGGCATTGGTTATTTCTGGCCTAGTGTGCAACCCGTAATCACAGAGAAGTTAAATGCAAAGTATTTAAAGTTACTATTTATAGAGTAATTTACAGTCTAAAAGTCATCTGCAGTGGATCAGTTTTACAACTGATGTACTAATAATGAGTTTAAAGGCTGACTCAAAATAGATTGGTATGCACAAAATGGCATATAATTCGGAATTCAACGAGTTTAAAAATACCTATGATGTTTACTTCACAGTATTTTTTATTAAAAGTTCAAAGTTACAACATAAGATGGTTAGTTTACTCCAGTTCGAACGAAATCTCAAACCTTTTTCTTGATGGAATTTATCAGCGCTCGCGCAGTGAAAACGGACACAGAATAGGTGATTTTTTTTCATTTTGCCTGCATTTGCATTAAATGTCCTTGACTGCCCCGCTTGGGTACAAAATTGATAGCTCATATCGCTCCAGAATCACCTTGAAATCTCTCCAAAAGATCACTTTGCTTGCCTATGCTATAGGAATAAACGGCAACACACGCTTTTTAGGCATACTTTGATATAAACTTGGGATGTCATCGTCTCAAAGTCTAGTGGCGATGTAAAATTTTTTCTTAAAAACGAGTATGACATATATTTCGTCATCGATCAGAGTGCAGCCCTTGTGTTTCACCAAAACACGGTCGGTAGGTATGCAGCACTTGGTAAATTGTTATTTCCAACATGTTTAGTTTAGTCAGCTTGGACTAGATTTCCTGATTTTTCAGGTGCTTTTGCACAATATTACGAGTTCCATTTGACCTTATTTTAAAACGCGGGCGACTATTTTGATGCACTTTGCGCAAGTCAAAGATTTTTGTGTCCCAACTTAAGAGGCTAATGACTCGGTAGGGGAGACCGGGGCCAAGTTGGACACGTTTTCGAAATTTGAATTGAAGAAAACATGCATTACAACAGGGGTTTTACCCAAGTTCGCTACATTTAGCTTTAACTTTCAGTTACAATTTCAAATATGTGTCGTGAAGAACTGATCAATCCAAAATCCAAAAATTCAGAACCCGCGGTGTTAAACCGAACACTTCTTAGACATTTTACAAATACCCATTACACCTAGGTTTTTACCAAATTTATCTCTACAGCTGGACACACCTTTCGCGTGACAAAATCCTACTCAACGAAAATATAGGTAAGGGGGTAGTCGGCAACCTTGGGCCACTCGTATTTTATCGAAAAGTATTGAAGGAATTTATTTGATTTTTTTATTGTAAGTAAAGTGAATAATTTCTGTGACCTCCATCCAAATTTCATCAAAAATATTGGATTATTTCAAAAGAAAAAAATAACCTTATTTTCGTGACGACAAGTTCTTGGTTTCAAGATTCATTAGCAGTTTAATGCAGGTTGTAAGTTATTTTCGTCTGTTTTGAAGAATACTGAAATAATGTATCAGAAAATATGATTTAATAGATTTTATTACAATTCGAATGTTGTAGAGAATGTTTCATATGAGCCGCAATAAAAAATAACAAAAAAATATTCATTGAAATCGAACGAAGTTCTGTGCTTAGAAATAACCGAGAGAAATTCCTATCATTAGTACCATGAAGCTTAGTTATCAAAAAACCCTGCTGTTTAAAGTATTACTTTTAATTTTCAAATGAAATAACGATCACCCGATGAATATGTTAATATAGCAACTTTCATCCTGTTTACATTTTGCCTTTCTCTATAGAAAGGTATTAGAATTTCTGGAAAACCGACTTTCGAACGGAGCATCGGAGACCCATAGTGTTATATAGCATTCGACTCAGTTCGACGAGATCGGAAAATGTGTGTGTGTGAACTTTACGAAGATATTTTTACTGCTCAATTTTCTCAGAGATGGCTGAACCGATTTCAACAAACTTATGCTCGTTTGAAAGCTACTGTCAGGCCATTGAACAAGTTCGAAGATCAAATGGCTGTGACTTTTGGTTCCGGAGATATTATGGTATGAATGACGTAACCGACAAAACGTGTTGTTTTTTGCCGCGCAAGTTTCTCGGAGGTGGCTGAACCGATTTTAACAAGTCTAGGCCAGTTTGAAAGCTATTATTTGGCCATTGCTCAATTTCGTTTGTAAAATAACTGTGACTTTTGGTTCCGGAGATATGATGGTATAAGTGGTATGGCTTCTCGGAGATAGCTGAACCGACTTCAACAAGCTTATGCTCGTTTGAAAGCTACTATTAGGCCATTGATCAAGTTCAAAGATCAAATGATTGCGACTTTGGGTTCCGAAGATATGATGGTATAAGTGACGTAACCGACAAAACGCGTTGATTTTTTACCGCGCAATTTTTAGATTAGCATCACTCTTCTCATACAAATAGGCAACGTAAATGTCAAGCGCTTGGTTGATGCCTTACTTACCTTACCTAACAGCTATAGGCCTGGGGTGTCCTTTGCTGTATCAAGCATACGTTTCCACATAACTCGGTCCATGGCTGCTCGTCGCCAGCCACTCAAGGCACGGATGCTTCTGAGATCACCCTCCACTTGATTGATCCACCTTGCTCGCTGCGCTCCTCTTCTTCTTGTACCAGTCGGATTAGATTCAAGAACCATTTTCACTGGGCTGTCGTCCGACATCCTTATGACATGCCCAGCCCATTGTAGACGTCCGATTTTAGCTGTCCGTACGATAGGTGGTTCTCCTAGCAGCTGTTGCAATTCGTGATTTATACGCCGTCTCCACGTTCCGTCTTCCATCTGCACTTCGCCATAGATGGTCCTCAGTACCTTCCTTTCGAAAACACTGAGGGCGCGTTGGTCCTCTGCCAACATAGTCCAGGTCTCGTGGCCATAGAGAACAACCGGTCTAATGAGCGTTTTGTAGATGGTCAATTTCGTGCGGTGGCGTACTTTTCTCGATCGGAGGGTTTTTCTGAGTCCAAAGTACGCACGATTCCCTGCCAAAATACGTCTATGAATTTCTCTGCTGGTGTCATTATCGGCGGTCACCAGTGAGCCCAAATACACGAACTCGTCAACAACATTGCTTTGTTGTTCCTTAGCAGGGGCTGGGAATCTGTCGTCGGCTGAGCGTGCACCCAGATTGATTCCTGTACCGTTCTCTGTATCTTGTGCTTCGCCATTCAGATGCTCGTCATAGTACTGTTTCCACCTGTCGATCACCTCACGTTCGTTCGTGAGAAGGTAACCACTGGTATCTCTGCACATTTTGGCCTGTGGCGTGTAGCCTTTACGTGAGCGTTTCACCTTTACATAGAACTTCCGTGTGTCATTTGCGCGGTACAGCTGTTCCATCGCATCGCGATCTTGGTCTTCCTGGTGGCGCTTTTTTCTTCTACCTTCCCGCCGTGGACAGCTGTCGTAGGTTCGTTCCAGCTGCGCGTAGAATGCTTCCTTCTCGTCATCGGGTCTCGTCTCATGTGGGCAGTGCACGTTGATGATGCTGTAATTGATGAAACGGCCCTTGATCTTCAATACGCACATTCTATCACTGATTGGTTGCTACCCAATCACGCGCTGGCGCATCTTGCCCAACACTACGAATCCTGTTCCTAGAACGTTGGTTGTGCCACAGCTCTGGTAGAAGGTAGCCGCTCGATGCCCACTTTTCCACACCTTCTGTCCCGTCCAACAAAGTTCCTGCAGTGCTACGACATCGAAGCCGCGGATTTGAAGCTCATCATGCAGCATTCGGTCGTATCCTGGGAAGCCAAGCGATTTGCAGTTCCATGTGCCAAGCTTCCAATCGTAGTCCTTTGTTCGTTGCGTAGGTCTTTGGCGATTATTCCGAGTTGTATTTCCTTCTTGATCGTTCGTAACATATGTTTTCCGGGCGGCTTGTTAGGCCTGCACCCACCTCCTGTCTCGCCGGAGGGCCATCGTGTCAGCACTGTTTAGAGTCCCACACTGACACAAGGACGGTAATCAGCCGCTTCTAACATGGTGAACAGACGCTGTTTTGAGCTGTCCCAACATGGGGAACAGACGCTCGGGTAGGCTCGCTCTCTGTAAAGAGAGGGCAAGCTCCCCCTTCCCTGTCAGCATACGACCAAGGTCCCACCGGGGTTGGTTACCCGATCTTTCCTATGGTTGCTCGTACCCTAGCCGGCACCGGCTAAGAACCACATTGGGGCCTGAATTGCGCATTGTCCAGTCGTTTATCAACCCCAAATGATGCCTACTATGTGATATAAACTCTGAAGAATGAACTACACGATTCCATCAGAATTAATTGGTGTCAAAAATGAGCCCAAATTAGTGTCACAAATTTTTTAATAAAAAGATAAAAAATGTTTTGCCTTTCTCATATAGAAAGGTTATGCAATCACTTGAAAAACCGACTAGTGAAAATTGGCACGGAGGGCCAAGTGTCATATACCATTCGACTCAGTTCATCGAGCTGAGCAATGTCTCTCTCTCTCTGTGTGTGTGTGTGTGTGTGTGTGTGTGTGTGTGTGTGTGTGTGTGTGTGTGTGTGTGTGTGTGTGTGTGTGTGTGTGTGTGTGTGTGTGTGTGTGTGTGTGTGTGTGTGTGTGTGTGTGTGTGTGTGTGTGTGTGTGTGTGTGTGTGTGTGTGTGCGTGTGTGTGTATGTATGTATGTATGTGTGTGTGTGTGTATGTGTCAAATAATCTCACTAGGTTTTCTCGGAGATGGCTGAACTGATTTTGACAAACTAGGATTCAAATGAAAGGTCTCGTGGTCCCATACGTAATTCCGGAATTTCATCCGGATCCGACTTCCGGTTCCGGAATTATAGGGTAAAGTGTGTTCAATATTGTACACCGTCACTTAAACCGGCGAAACAAAATACGTAAAAAAAATTTCTAAACTGGTCTCAAAACTACACAAATCGATAGTCATTATCAGTAGGCAACTAAACAAACCGATTCCGGCTATCCTGGTTCCCGGTATCCGGTTCCGGAAGTACCGGAAATAGTGGTCATATATACCAAAATGGTTCTCACTCACTTTTCTCAGCGATGGTTTGACCGATTTCCACAAACTTAGATTCAAATGAAAGGTCTCCCGGTCCCATACGGAATTCCTGAATTTCATCCGGATCCGACTTCCGGTTCCGAAATTATAGGGTAAAGTGTGTTCAATATTGTACACCGTCACTTAAACCGGCGAAGCAAAAAACGTGAAAATTTTTCTAAACTGGTCTCAAAACTACACAAATCGATAGTCATTATCAGTAGGCAACTAAACAAACCGATTCCGGCTATCCTGGTTCCCGGTATCCGGTTCCGGAAGTACCGGAAATAGTGGTCATATACCCCAAAATGGTTCTCACTCACTTTTCGCAGCGATGGTTTGACCGATTTCCACAAACTTAGATTCAAATGAAAGGTCTCCCGGTCCCATACGGAATTCCTGAGTTTCATCCGGATCCGACTTCCGGTTCCGAAATTATAGGGTAAAGTGTGTTCAATATTGTACACCGTCACTTAAACCGGCGAAACAAAATACGTAAAAAAATTTCTAAACTGGTCTCAAAACTACACAAATCGATAGTCATTATCAGTAGGCAACTAAACAAACCGATTCCGGCTATCCTGGTTCCCGGTATCCGGTTCCGGAAGTACCGGAAATAGTGGTCATATATACCAAAATGGTTCTCACTCACTTTTCTCAGCGATGGTTTGACCGATTTCCACAAACTTAGATTCAAATGAAAGGTCTCCCGGTCCCATACGGAATTCCTGAGTTTCATCCGGATCCGACTTCCGGTTACGAAATTATAGGGTATAAAGTGTGTTCAATATTGTACACCGTCACTTAAACCGGCGAAGCAAAAAACGTGAAAATTTTTCTAAACTGGTCTCAAAACTACACAAATCGATAGTCATTATCAGTAGGCAACTAAACAAACCGATTCCGGCTATCCTGGTTCCCGGTATCCGGTTCCGGAAGTACCGGAAATAGTGGTCATATATACCAAAATGGATCTCACTCACTTTTCTCAGCGATGGTTTGACCGATTTACACAAACTTAGATTCAAATGAAAGGTCCCATACGGAATTGCTGAATTTCATCCGGATCCGACTTCCGAATCCGGAGTTATAGAGTGCGTACTAGAAGAGTTTGTGTGTCATGTTAGTTGGTGGCCGTACGAACCGACTTTGATTATACCGGTTCTCGGGTTCCGGTGCCGGAAGTGCATATAATAGTGAACCCATTTCTTTCTCTTAAGGATGGCTTACGCAATCAAAGCACTGTTTTATTCTGTATGTTATGCATAAACAATCACTTGGTTTCTTTCAAAAATCGAAGAGAAAATTTTTGAATAGAATACCACAATATTATATGTACATGAGAAAGGCATCATTACACCACTAGGTGGATTAAGACAGGTTTTTAAGAGACTGTTTTTAAGAAAAGGAAGGCATTATCACACCACTAATTGGATTAAGAAGGGTTTTTAAATGTTTATTATACTCTGAGAATCATCAAAAAACATTTATTACAGAAAAATACCAGTTTAAGCATTTGAATACAAAGAATTTGTTTTTTATTTTTCTCGTTGAACTGTTTTAATAATCTCGAAGGAATAACTTGCGTAGAGTTTATCCACAGTGTATTTTTCTCCTACTCGCTGTTGACTCAGTTTAGGTTTCTAATTTCACACCCACCCACGTCAAACTACCTTGAACTATAAACATCATGCGGATGGAAGCATTGCATGATAATTGACTTAATTACCGGGTTCATTTCCAACTGGATCCAGCTGATGAGATGAAGATAAACATAACTGCATTGGATTATGGCAGGGGCAGCAGCAGAAAACTAGTCGCAATAATTTTCTGAACCCAAGCTATTCTTGCATTTGTAATAAAAAACTACCACTTTATCGGCGAATAAACGAACGACCAAGTTGTGAATACATTTTTAATTACCAATTATAATGATGCTAGCTCATTTCAGTCGTACAACAAACTGGGATTGGACTTCAATTTAAGTTGCACTAGGAACGAGATCCGCTGCATGTTTGGACTTCAAGCCGGGTAAAGGCTTGAATTTACTGGATTATGATATCAATCATAGTGAGGATCAGTGTTTTAAAGTTATAATTGAATCAGAATTGCTTAACTTGGACACATTTAGATAGTGATTGGAATATGAAATCTCACAGGCTCCTGATGCACTCTTTGTCGCACGGTCCAATTGCACAATTTAATTAGTCCATCGATTTTAATCGGCTATTAGTAGCATATTGATGGATGAATTAAGTGAGGTAAGTTCAGGTAAAATAAAATTTTAAAATATCTTCATCAGGCGATCGCTAGTTAAGAGTTAATGCTGTGGACTGGCTAAAATGTGTAAATGTTTCCATGCGTTACAAAGCCAGAGAATATCAAACATAAAAAGCCTCACAAGTAGTACACAGTGTACATGTACGGCACTTTGCTCTATTGGACCATTCCAATGTGTTTCTCCACATTTTAATGGTCAAACAACAGAACATATCCACATGTTAGCCAAATTTTGCAGACTCAAGTTCCCTCGGGGATACATTTCCGCAAGTACAATTTTCATTATTTTAGTCAACGAATGTTTTTATCTAATTATTATGATTTTAAATATTTGATCTTTGGTCTACGTTTATTATTTGATTTAAGCTTTAGTTTTTAGCTCCATTTGTTGTTAGGTTGAACTATTATTTATAAAAGAGTCAAGAATGAATTAAAGGAAAATTCTCTTTCATGGGCATGGCAAGGAAAGTGTTGCTTGTTATAGTTAATTAGCAACTCTTTACAAGCGGAGTTTGTTACGGAGAACAATATACATTCTGATGAATAAATAAACATCGAGCACAGGACCTAATTTATACTCGAGTACCGAACAGATGATTGCGAAATACGACTTCACCTAAAACGGAATAAGTAGTATTTTGATTAATGGTGGTATGTATATTTTAGCAAAACGGTTTTCGGCGAAACGACTTTCAACGAAATAAGTTTCGGCTAAATGGCATTAGGAGAAATGACTCGCTTCCGGCGAGAGCAATAAAAAATAAAAAACCCGGGGAAAATCAGTCGAACAAAATTTGATGGTCGGGGTTGAAAAGAAAGGTGCGACCATTCGTGACGGGATACGGAATTGAATAAAACTTTTAATAGTTGGGCCCGAGGTAGACCGCCTGAGGTTCTGGTTCGGGATGTGTTGGCGAGTCGGGATAGTTTATATATGCTTCTCATATACAAGTACCTTAAACACATTGATATACAAGTGTAATGTGTTATCCCTCGCTCAGAAAGTGATCTCCACCCACAGGTTCGACACTAACATCCGCCCGATTCTCTCGATCCCCGTCCCTGTCCACCATCTTCATTGGAACTAACAAGATCTTTTTTTTTGTCACTAACTTTTTCGTTCCCCCTTCCCTGTCTCTTCACCATCTCGATGGCAACTAATTAGATCTCTATCGTTTTCATACATTTTGTTCCCACATCCCCTTTTTACCCCGTTTCCACAATATTTACTTTCTTTTTCATTCTCTTCCGTAACATCACCATCACCGCCCAAGGAAGACCGCTCCAGTCGAAAACCAGTATGCGGGACCGCCCGCCGGGCCTTCGTAGCCTGGGAGTGTTGTCTGTGAACCCACACGGACCGGACCGAAGGATGCGGCCAGCATAGATATTTACTAACGCCATCTGGAAGACTCATGCAACACTCAATTCATCGACCACTACCGATCGCCAGCTGAAAGCTGGATTTATGAGAACCCGAGATGACATAGTCTAATGATACTATTCTAGTTTTAAGTTAGTCGTTAATTAAGATTAGAAAATACCCTTGGCATCTTAGAGCTTGAGCAGAGCTAAAATAATATTACATTATTGAATAAAAAAAAAACTGTTAATAGTATTATTTTTATTCCTTTGAAATTAAAAAAAACCTGTTTTAATCCACCTAGTGGTGTAATGATGCCTTTCTCATGTATATAATATTGTGGTATTCTATTCAAAATTTTTCTCTTCGATTTTTGAAAGAAACCAAGAGATTGTTTATGCATAACATACAGAATAAAATAGTGCTTTGATTGAGTAAGTCATCCTTAAGAAAACGAAATGGGTTCAGTATTATATGCACTTCCGGCACCGGAACCCGAGAACCGGTATAATCAAAGTCGGTTCGTACACCCACCAACTAACATTACACACAAACTCTTCTAGTACGCACTCTAAATTACGATTTAAATGTATGTTGCATCCGAAAATATTTTAAGTGACGGTGTACAAAATTGAACACACCTTACCCTATAACTCCGGAACCGGATTAAATTCAGGAATTCCGTATGGGATCATTAGACCTTTCATTTGAATCTAAGTTTGTGGAAATCGATCAAACCATCGCTGAGAAAAGTGAGTGAAATCCATTTTGGTATATATGGCCACTATTTCCGGTACTTCCGGAACCGGATACCAGGAACCAGGATAGCCGGAATCGGTTTGTTTAGTTGCCTACTGATAATGACTATCGATTTGTGTAGTTTTGAGACCAGTTTAGAAAATTTTTTACGTATTTTGTTTCGCCGGTTTAAGTGACGGTGTACAATATGTAACACACTTTACCCTATAACTCCGGAACCGGAAGTCGGATCCGGATGAAATTCCGGAATTCCGTATGGGAGCACAAGACCTTTCATTTGAATCTAAGTTTGTCAAAATCGGTTCAGCCATCTCCGAGAAAACCTAGTGAGATTATTTGACACATACACACACACAGACATTGCTCAGCTCGATGAACTGAGTCGAATAATATATGATACTTGGCCCTCCGGGCCAATTTTCACTAGTCGGTTTTTCAAGTGATTGCATAACCTTTCTATATGAGAAAGGCAAAAATCCGATAATCGGTTTAGTTTTGGTGAGTATCTATGGGTGTGCTATTTTTATCGAATAGATCCTTTACTAATTGAAAATTTGGACCGACTTGGTTTCCATTAGATGAAATTAGGTCAATAACCCCGTAAGGAGTATAAGATTTAAAGAGTATTTTTTGCAGCATGTTACATCGTCTTGCCGTGCTCAGCAATCGCACTCATATCATACCTGATGTGTTTGTCCTGAAGATTGTTTTCCTGAAAATTTCCAGCAGCTTAACGTTACTTGTGTAAGGTTCCCCCTAATAGGTTTATTTGCATGCAAATTTCGATTAATAAAGTCTTCCTGATAGGATGAGGATGCTACGATAGGTATAAAAAAAACTGTGGCAGTTTACTTTCCTGAGTTCGAAAGACGGGTAGGCTGCTGATGCCCGCCGGCAACGACACTCAGGTGTATAATTGTTTCATATATATATTTACATAATTTGATTAGATTGAGCTTTAGTTTTGTCTCATTCTCACGTTGTATTGCAATTGATTTGACAGACCATTCACAACGAGATAGTTTGTTATAAATACATGTTGTGAGATCATTCTAATCGAACTTAGAACCGGTAACCGGAAATGGTATGCAGAGTGCTGAGAAAAGCTGCCTTCCCCATGCAGGCAGTGGATAAACAACAACGGGTTTGGGTTGGCTTGGTCCAGTGAGATCACAGTTAAACAGACTCCCTGTTGTATACCGGGCTGGGTAATTTGAGTGTTGACACTATATGCAATTACCGGCTTCGTGAAACATCTCCCGTATTTAAGCGTGGATATTTAGGTTCTCATCAGACAGCACCAAGCAAACCCCCCTACTTAAGCACATAATTTAGTTTAATTATTGTGTCATCAGGGCCACCTAGGCGTCGTTGTCGACGTTAGAGCGCAACTATTTTTGCTGCTGTTTGGTAAGCAATGGATGCTCCCGGAACATCCTGGCTGGTTTTATGTCATAGGACCTGGGACATGACAAACATAAAGTTACTGCAGCAAGCTCGTTGGTGGTAATTTTGACAATGGGGGTTGTTTCAGTTATTTGTAGTGAAGTTTGAACGGTAGTCTGGTTTATTTATTGTTAGGTGTCAAAATAAACATTTCGAATATGGTTTTGACACTCCTCACAAGTGCATTTGTTTGTACTAAATTCTATGTTTTTGACAAAATAAATTGCAGGTAACTGCTTCTATATGCAGAATTATCTATCACGCAATATTTTGTTGAAAGTGGAATGAAAGATTTTGGGTTTACAATAAAAGCGGTCATTTTATTAAATGAACTTACAAACATTTCATGTTATTTTTCAAATGTTACGTTTTGTAGTATATTCGGAAGAATTTTTCATGTTTGGATGCAACATGGTGTGAGGTTGGTTGGTTGCTTAAAGGGAAAACACTGTGGAAGCTGGTAAATTTATTCTCCTTAATCCAATTTCATCGTGCGCTATATGCACACACTTTGCTGGGCCAGCAAATCGTTTTTTGTGCTGTTGTTGTTGTGGTGCCATGCTACAGGATCGAAAACAACCGACATAAGACAGGGTACCAAAACTGCGCTGAAAAAAGAATAGTAAATTGGATTAATTGCTAGAGTGGCCACACTGCTCCGGGCTGATAGGTAAGCTTCTATCATTTCCGGTTATATCTTCTTACACTCAGAAAATACCGTTAGCAACAATTAGTGACATTGTGTGAGTTTCCGTAGTGCTCACTCCTTCATAATAATTCTTCTCATAAAGTTAAAGAGAGATAAAATTGAATGCTTTCTTCAATTATGAAATTCCAATTTGTGTAACATTATCGGAGTGTCACTATAAACTAACGGATGTAAATTCTCACGACCACTGGTTACCAATAAGAGTATTAAATAGGATTACTATTATCGTGTGTAACTCACTATTGTACGATGCCTCCGGACCGCGACCGTTGGTACACATTGTGATGTTCGGTAAACAAAAAATATCCCGGTGATGTGGAAATCGCGAGAGCATGAAAATTGTTGTGCTGGGAAAATAGTACTTAATAAAGCAATGCATATTTTTTTCACTCGAGTATTCAACCAGTTCGGTTAATAAAACGGTTTCCGGCAGCAATTGGCTAGTGATAGAGCTCCCATCACACTTAAGATTCACGACATTCATGTAGCGGTGTTCGAACTAATGTAATAAAGAGAACAGTTGATACAAAGTTGGTTTTTTGGAGATGAGAATGAATTGGCTTGAAATGTTGGTTGGTATTTATAGCTATCTTATTTAGATTAATCGTTAGAAACGCTGCGTTGTGAAAATCGGATTTTGAATCAAGGTCGCAGGTTGAGATCGCAAAAGATTGTGCACTAATTTTTCTCGGAAAAGACTGAACCGATTTTCACTTACTTCGATTCAAATGAAAGGTCTCGAGCATTCTATCTTGATCCAAATTTCGATTCCGAAATAGCAGGGTGATTCGGTTTTTGAACAATTTTTTTTTAAATTGGTTTTCAAATCCTTCTTATTTGAAGATTTTTTAACAGATAAAAAAAATGGCTTTACTTCAGCTATGCCGGTTCCGGAAGTACCGGAAATAGTGATTCAAAGCCTTCAAATAAAATTTATTTCGATTTCACTTTCAAAACATTCGAATGCTATTCGAACTTTTGGTTCCGGAGTTAAAGGGCGGCGAGTACTTAATCTTTCAAACCGTTGCACAGTGGGGGAAAAAACGATCAAAAACGTGACTTTGATCAATAATTTCATAAAAATTTAAGCAAATATTTTCAAAGTTAGTATTTCTGATGCAATTTTTTCAGTAGAATCGATTTATGATAGTTAGCAGATCCGCAAAATTCACTATCATGCCCGTTTTGCTCCAATTCCTCTTTTTTCAGACTTTACTTCGAAAACTAACTGTGAAACTAAGGAAAAAAATCAATTCGACCAATCGGAAGGTATTCCTGATATGCTCATAAGTTATATAAATGGATTTATTTTTAATAAGATTGACCACAAATAACTATATTCTGTTTTACCCCCAGTCATCTTCTTCCATGAATTTACAGAAAAAAAGTTCTACTGATCGGTGTTTGGACCAATATTGCTTAAACAAGACAATTCTATGTTTCGCATATAACCTCAAATAATAATAAACATATAGTCTCCATGATCGCATGCTTCGTGCTACATCGTTTTACCCCAATTTTCCCACAAATATAATTTTATGTTGAATTCAAATCCCGAAGCAGATCCAATATGACCTACCAATGTTGGTTCATATCACGTACAAAACATCTGTAATCCAATCAAACACAATGTGAATGACAGTACTAGCCTGTTGAACCCGTTTTACCCCAATTTATTTCATAAGTCGTTTTTCTGGTTAAACTTTCTTTTGCATACCGAAAGCAGGCTGATTGCCTAATTTTTAGTAATTGAGCCTTTGATCTACAATTCGGAAGCGCAGATCCAATACGAACTATCAATACTGGTCCATATTTCGTAAAAAACTTCAACGATCCAGATACATTTTTCGGTTTATAATTGTCATTGAATATTCTATAATAGTTTTGAGGTAAAATTTTACTGAATTCTGAAAGGAGTCTGGTCGAATCGATTATTGATAAAACAGATTGGTTATATTACCTTATGATAAAAAAAGAACCGGAATTTTATTAAGAAACGCAAAATTTCAATTTTTAATAAATTTCTTTATTATCGCCTTCAAAGTACTCTCCTGCGGCAATACATGCATGCCAACGCTTGATCCAATTTTCCATACAAGTTTTATAGGCCGCCGAAGGTATGGCCTTTAGTTCACGCAACGAATTATCTTTCATGGTCTCTAGGGTCTTAAAACGCGTTCCCCGCAATAGCAATTTGAGTCTGGGGAAGAAGAAAAAGTCACACGGGGCCATATCTGGAGAGTACGGTGCTTGATTGATGATATTGGTTGAGTTTTTGGCCAAAAACTGCGACACAACCAACGCTGTGTTTTTGAATGAAATTAAGATTTTTTGGCACCAGCCGAGAAGCGACGCGTTTCAAACCCAAATCAAATGTGTTCGGCTGATCCATAAGAGATGCCCAACAACACAGCAATCTCTCTAATCGGCACAGAACGATTTTGCAACACGATTTGCTCCACCGATTCAATGTTTTCTTCAGTAACAGATGTTGTTGGGCGGCCAGGGATCTCATCATGATCCAAGCTTGTACGATAACCTTTGAAGCGTTTATACCACTCGAATGCCTGTGTTTTTCCTAGACACGATTCACCAAAGGTCTTTTCTAACATTTTCAACGTTTCGGAACACTTAAATCCATTTGCAACACAAAATTTGATGCACGCACGTTGTTCTAAATTTTCATCCATTATAAAAATCGCCGCACGAAAATTTTTTAACTTCTTTGTATAAACGCCAAACAAAAACTAATCGTACGATATGCGTCAAAATTTGACAGAATGTGTATAAAAGTGTTGCCAATGTTGAGAGAATGAAAGTTTACCAATTGGACAAGCGCGGAAATTTTAAAATGAAAATTCCGGTTCTTTTTTGATCATTAGGTATACTAACATTTTGTTGAAGCAAGTGGCTTAAGCAACTCTTTGGACATTTTCGCAGTAACATGATCAATGTACCTTGATTTGAAAAGTTATTAAAATAAATGTGTTCCTATTTTCAGGCCTTTCTTCGTAATATCAATCGATTTTCATCAACCGCAATCATCCTGCTTTCGGTATGCGAAAAAAAGTTTAACCAAAAATACGACTTATGACATAAATTGGGGTAAAACGGTATAATAAGATTCGTGCGGTCATTGAATACATTTGTAATCCTATTTTCAGGTCTTTCTTCGTAATAATAATAATCGATTTTCATCAACCGCAATCACCCTGATTTCGTTATGCAAAAGAAAGTTTAACCAGAAATACGACTTATGATATAAATTGGGGTAAAACGGTATAACAAGAAGCAGCCCGTGGTCATGGCATCCCTTCAAGTATCACAAATTGGATACACACAATGCTTAGCAATCGACTTCTTTGTTCATCGCTTCGGCAAGCAGAGATTAGAAAGCTGAATGTCAGTGGGTGTCCTCAAGGTGGTGTACTATCCCCACTTTTATGGAACCTAGTCGCTGATGGTTTGTTAACGAAACTTAATAACCTTGGATTTCCGACTTATGGTTTTGCCGACGATTATCATATATTGCTGACCGGTATAAGCATTAACACTCTCTTTGATTTAATGCAGCAAGCCCTGCGATCTGTTAAACAATGGTGTTGTCAGGTTGGATTATCTGTAAATCCGGGCAAAACATCAATGGTGCTTTTCACTCATCGTAGGATAATCACAGGAGCTCGTCCGTTACAGTTCTTCGGTTCAGAGGTCACTGTGGTCGATCAAGTTAAATACGTCGGGGTTATTTTCGACTCAAAACTGAATTGGTCTGCTCACATTGACTTCAGGATTAAAAGAGCTTGCATGGCTTTCGGCCAATGCAGACGAGCTTTTCGAAAATCATGGGGACTCAAACCCAGATATATTCATTGGATCTACACAACTATTGTTAGACCAATTTTAGCATATGGATGTCTTGTATGGTGGCAGAAAGGAGAAGTCGCGACAGTTCAGTCAAAGCTAAATCATCTCCAAAGGATGGTCCTGATGGCGATGACAGGAGCATTCACGACAACTCCTACTGCTGCTCTAGAGGCGCTACTGTGCATTAAATCACTACATGTGTTCCTGAAACAAGAAGCATTATCTTGTGCATACCGTCTTAAGGTTGCAGGGCTCTGGAACAGTAACCCTATAGACTATGCTACTAGCCACACTCGCTTGTGGTCTCAAACGGTTACCTAGGATGAGTATTTACTCGCTCCTAGTGACCTGAATCTCACATGCAGTTTTCCTTTCAAAACATGTGAGCTATCCTCTTCGTGAGGAATGGTTTGGAACGACGACTTGATGAACACATAGTTTGTTATACGGACGGATCTCTGTTGAATGGTCGTGCTGGTGCTGGTGTCTACTGTCGTGAAATGAGGCTGGAGCAGTTTCATTCACTTGGTAGATACTGTACTGTGTTCCAAGCAGAAATCTACGCAATTATGTGTGGAGTACAATCGGCACTTCAGCAGAGGATCTGTGGTAAACGAATTTATTTTTGTTCCGACAGTCAGGCAGCCTTAAAAGCACTCAGTTCGAATGACTCACGGTCGAAACTAGTGATCGCATGTCGAACTTAAATTGTAGACCTCAGCATTTCAAATGCTGTTTACTTCTTATGGGTACCCGGCCATTCTGGTATTTCTGGAAATGAATGGGCTGATGAGTTGGCTAGAGCTGGTGCAACGAATGATTTCGTTGGTCCTGAACCAGCTTTACCACTTTCAACTAGTTGGATAAAGCACAAGATTCGTTCTTGGGCTACATCCAAACATGCCAGCTACTGGCGCAGCTTGCAAACTTGCGCTCAGACAAAAGCATTTCTACCAGATTTAAATCTGAAAATGTCAAAGTGTCTACTGCAATTCTCCAAGCATCATTGCAGTATTCTGGTCAGAGCTCTGACAGGACATTGCAAACTCAATTATCACATGGATACTATTCAACGTGCTGAGTATTATTCGTGTGATTTGTGTGAATGCGATTATGGTACTTCATATCATCTGATATGTAACTGTCCCGCATTGACACAGCTACGTATCCGGGTTTTTGGTTCTCCATAGATGGTTGAGTCTGTGTATGCGGAGCTAAACTTGAAGGATATTCTCTCGTTTCTCACCCAATGTGGTAAGGAGCTGTAGTCAGAAGGGTTCATCGTTCTTCCTGGAGTGAATGAATCCCTTCTGTATTCACCTTAAATAGGGTTTAGCAGATTGTTTGGCATCCTTTAAAAGCAAAGTCCTGGCATTACATTTCTTTTGTGGAATTTGGCCTTTCTGTTTCAACAGACTTCGCAGCCTATTCTTAGTGTACAGAATCATTGCATGGCTAGTACTATGGATCCTACTGACACTAAGAATCCTTCCAGGTTGGGGCTCGAACATACGACAACTGGCTTATAAGACCAGCGTCCTATGCATTGAATCGCCAACCCGGGACGCATCCTTTAGGGGGTACCGAATTTACTTCTGCTCGTAGATACTGCGGATCGTTCTGCATTCTTCCGGGAGTGCAGAATGGTGTCGCTTTTGTAAGATCTCTAAATCCTCTCGGGGGTTGGAGGTTTTATTAACAGCAGACTGTTCGGGACCTCGTAGAGGTTCAGAATTTACTTCTGCTTCCACTAAATGTGATCCTCAACAGATTGTTCAGCATCCCTTAGGGGTGCAGAATTTACTTCTGCTTTTATGTGTTTTTGTGTCGTCAATTTTTCCCATACTCCTAGTTCAACCCTTACCATTTCCTTTCAATCCTTCCATCTTATATATCGGGAAAATGATGCTAAAAACAAATTGATGGCAAGGCACAAATCTTCAAATATCAAGGGTAACGTGCCATTTGAGCCAATTTGTTCTGATTCCTGATTCTGAATCCTATTTTCAGGTCGTTCTTCGTAATAATAATCGATTTTCATCAACCGCAATCACCCTGCTTTCGGTATGCAAAAGAAAGTTTTACCAAAAATACGACCTATGATATAAATTGGGGTAAAACGGGTTAAACAGGCTAGTACTATCATTCACATTGTGTTTAATTGGATCACAGATGTTTTGCACATAATATGAACAAATATTGATAGATTGTGTTGGATCTGCTTTTGGATTGTAGATCATATTTCAACTGAACATTATAACTAGAAAAGAAATGGGGTAAAACGGTACAATGAGTTTTCTGCTGTCAATAAAATAAATAAATTCTTCGGTTTCATGTTACAGAGTTAAGCTTTAATACAATGCAGTATAAAAAAGGGAACTTGGGGTAAAATGAACATGATAGCATTTCGTGCGGTCCTTCTAAATACATGGAATCGATTTTACTGACCATTTTACACCAAAAAAGTGCTTTGTGGTGAGCTGTATCATGCCTCCAAAAAAATCGTCGCGTTTTTTGTCCATTATGTAAAAAACCGTTAAAAATCTTTAAAACTCTTTTTTTAAACTCTTTCAATCCAAAATGAAATTCATTCACTTTTGTTCGAGACGGCTCAACCGATATCCACAAACTTTAGTTAAAATTAATGGTCTTATGGTACCATATAAACCTACCAAATTCTATTCTATACAGGAGAATGGTTTTGATTGACTAGCTCGATGGATGTCGTAAAACGCAAATATTAATTGGGAAGTAATTTTGTGCCTTCCGTTTAACTAGCTGCATCTGCAGTAGCCGAATGAAATAGCATGGACTTTTGTGAGTTAGGATCTATATTATTTGCGGTTTTGTTCTACTTTCCTTGCAAAAACCATAAATAAATCGAATTTCAACTGCAGCAATAACTGCATCTGCAGTAGCAGAACTACATCCATAAGCTCTTTGGTAAACCTTTGGAGCTCGGGAGGGAACTGTAATAATAGATTTCTGTGGTTTACAGAACAATACCAATATCAAGTACCATATTCTTTCGCATGAACGAACAGACAACCAACTGTCATGTTCGGAGAGTTTGTCTCATACCTGTAGAGATTCTGGTTATCGGTGGCACACTGCAATCGTTTCATCCATCCGTGAGTCCTTATGTAGGAAATTGGCTGTGTTTTGGGTTAGAACAATACATTTCGAAATAAGTCATTAGTGAATGGCAATTAATCAAGAAGGAAAGTACACATTTTACCAACCGGGAAAATGTATGTACAGACATTTTTCTGCCCGAAATCCTCTTCCGGTAAACCTTAACTGTAAATCTAGCTCCTGCTGTTGATGCCTTATTATGGCACCTAGAAATAATGCTAACAACTTTTCTTTCCATTTGGGGAATCTTTCCTCGCTGTGCATGGTCATTTCCTTTCGAGTACAATGGGGTAACGAAAACACTCGAACACCTGTTCGTTGAGTAATATTCCAACGGTAATTCGTTGCTAACAAAACAGAATAGGTCGTAGAATGTGTGAGAGAGAAACTCATCAATTGAGTCGTTTCCCCATTTTTCATTTCCCAGGAATTGTTGAACCCAATCGTCCTATACTCGGATGGTGATCAAGTTCTACAAGCAGCATACGATGGTGAAACATGGAATGATAATACACTGTGCAGGGCGGATTTTGTATAATGGGAGAAAAAATAGAGAGATTTGAGAGGGAGGTATCCTGCCTACAGTAGAGAAGACGAGAACTATGCGAGATTAAACACTTGATCAGGGTTTAGGTTCGGATCCTAATGAGCTTGCTGATTGAGCTTATTGCAGTCTGACTGTAACCCTGATAGTACTCATCGGATTGTACGATGTATTCTAGTGGAATCGGTTTCTCCGAGTAAAGTAAAACAGCAAAAAAGTAAAGAAACAATCATTAGTATCCCTTTTGTTTTCCTCAACTAGCGAAGTAGGTGCAATAGTTAATCAACATTCCGGTCGCTGTCTGCGCCTGGGAAAGCTATCCTCCATGGTTCATCACCTCTAATCGATGTTTTAATCTTGCTAATTGTTTCCACAGAACGGGTTCCGAAAACATATGTGCTCAGAACAATGAGGAAAATAGCACAACACACAACAGCATTTATGTATCGCAGGAGGTGTTTATGGTGTAATTTCATTCTGTACGTAAAAAATCAACATAGTTTATAAAAAGTAGTTTTAGTTCTCCTATAGAAATGAAGATACTATTCTTTTGAACATATATAAGAAATGAGTCTATTAAAATAATGCTTATTTGGTCTAAGTATGAAAACAAGAATGTTTGTTTCGATAGTTGATTTATTGAATAAAATTGGGTGATAATGCAGCTTTCACAAGCGCCTACGCTAGAGAAAGTCTGAGTGCTCGTTTCTTAAAAATCATGTTACATATTCAATTTTGCTAAAGGTACGCCAACAGTTTCCTTTGCTTGCTATTTAGAATCCGCTTCAAAAATTTCTCTCGACAATAGCAGATCGGATCCGTTTTTACTGTGAGGGCGCTGATGGGCTCCTTTAGGCTCGAGATTGGGTTCGAACTGGAGAAACAATATAAATATATATCAAACATACATAGCATCTAATGCTGTCACTTTGGTGATTCACGAATTACAAGCCTTTTTGCGCGTACCAATTTACTTTTGATCAGCCTTTACAAGATTGCTGGTTGATTTTTAGAGTCTACATGAAATATTTCGAAAAAATCAGTAACTTAATAATCATTGGAACACAGAAAGATAACCAGAGTGGCTTGTGCTAGGATCCTACTCACACTAAGAATCCTTCCAGTTCGGGACTCGAACATACGACAACTGACTTGTAAGGCCAGCGTCCTATGCATTGAACCGCCAACGCTGGGTTCTTATATATTGCCGCCAACAGTCATCTTTGTCCTTATTTATGTACAATGTTGGTGAGGTTTTATGTTTTATATTCATGTTCGTTTATGTTATCTAAATTTCTTATACTAAGTTTGACTTTAACTACAACTATATTCGTAGAAAAGTTAAACACTGGCATGAGAAGGCAATTCAACTGAATTACGAGTAGATATTCCTTGTCCTACTCAAGGGTAAACTATAGTGTCAAATCTTTTTGAAGCGAATAAAGTTGACAAAGAGTTAGCACATGCGACATTGGACGATTTTTACCATTCTATTTATATCGTGTGTGCCTTATGTAGCACACTTATTTCCTTCTGCGATGTTCGAAATAATTCCTTCTTCAGAATGATGATTCTCCAATGGTAGAGATTTAAGATGACAATAGTCTCTTCCTACCACAGAAAGTTCATCGCTCTAGTGCACCCTCGGGAATCGTCTTGTACGCTATAAATTGGTGAAAGTTGTCGATATAAATAAGTTTTATGTTTGAAGTTGAGTCATCCTGAGGCTTCGAAACGAATCGCGATGTCGAGTATGTTTTGCTGCAACCTGAAACTGCTTTGAGAAAATATATTAATTCCAGTAAAATAGGATAGGAAAAAAAACGGAACTTATTATGAGAATGTGTAGTATTTTTCAACGTTTTCAATTGGATGACTGAGTCGTCCAATCCAAAGTAACAGTACCATTTTGTACGTAAGTGACAGGGTTTGCTTCTATATGCCGGATCATTATCCCCCTGGAGAATTCAATAGTCACTTTTCTTCTTGTACCAATTTTAAGCACACAAAAAATATTACGTTGCAGGAGTAACGATTATCGTGGATAATGTTTACTGTACGTAATGATAGGCTACTGAATCAAAACAATACCTGAAATTGTTGCACGAGACTATGTACGTACAGCTATACACAGGTTGAAATGTGTTACGACTTGTTGATTTTGAAATATAAGCAAACGGCCAATGATAATTTTACTAGAACATTTACTTATTTTTGTGAACCGGTTCGGAAAATGATAAATAGACCTTGAAAACCCTTCCCAAGTAGATACGCACTCGGTTGAGGTCGGAGTCGTATTTTTCAGTTTGCCAAATGTGAAACAACGCAACTAACCAAAAGTTTGGATGAAATGGACTAATTTGGCTTAAGCTGCTTACGAAGTTCATGAATAGAATTCTAAGCAGCCCGTTTTTTTAGTAGAGCGATGGCATCCTATTACATCTTATTTGTAAGTACGTTACCTCAAAAACCTGATTCAGCCACTAGAATCACATATCATATTTCTGCTTAATTCGCCTTGCTCCACATCGGAATGGATTTTCTTGAAAATTAAACTTATGTTCATAAAACAACTTAAAACACTTGTGATATGTTCATTACTCTGTTCCAAATTTCATCTCAATGGATTTTTATTTATTCTATCGTTGGTCCTATATTTATCCTATTAATTAGCAGTATCAGATTTTTTATCTCAAAAGGGCCTAATGTCAACTGTGAGACAACACACGATATTTTTAGAACCAGTTTGGAATCATTTCAACTTTTTAAAATTATTGGGTCGTTTCCGTTTCTTTTCTTTTTACTTTTAAAATTTTACTGTAAGGTTAATCTGGAATGGCCGTTTCAAAACTATGAAAATATGAGATGCACAGCCGATAAAACACACACATTCAACAGCATTATGTTGACATATATTGGAATGAAATCAATGCTACTAGATTTTACACAAAGATTATTTCGTTAGTATTTAACACATACTTTCTAGTAATATTCGAACCCGAAACAGTTTTATTAATATCAATAATATAACTGATGCCACGGATGATAATACTTACAGATGATAATTTAATTAGGAAAAAAAGTTGTTTCACAGCATTATAAGAAAACTTGGCAACCTTGCGATACGAAATGAGATGAAAACAAAGTGCAACCATGTAAATAAAGAGCAAATTTTCATCGTCGTGTAATTTTAGAATTTTTCAATAATTAATTTAACAAGTGGAACGTGACAATTACTAACTATGAAGTCATTTAACATTGCATAGTGGTGTAATTAAGTGAAATAGTGATCATGTATTGAGACGAATCGTTTAGTAAATATTAAGAAACATAACGAACTGTAAAACTTGAGACGAAAATGTTTCGCAAATCGAAACACTTTTCGGTCCTATATTTATTCTATTATTAGTTTATTTTAGATGAAGATTACGATCGCTGAAGAATTTCAAAACAAATGTGAAAATGTGTTCAGGTACGTTGTAAGATATGATTCATGTTCAAAGCTATGAGATGAAAGGATGAGATGGAAATAGGAGCTCAGATGAAATAGGGAGCCGTTACCCAGTGGCGTATCTAGGGGGGATTGGCGAGGGGCTAAGGGGGTACTCGCCCCTGGCGCAACGTTTTTAGGAAGTTTAGGAGTTTAGCTTTGTTATTTTTTTGCTCACTAAACCAACGACGGGGCGGCAAATCACTTGTTTTGCCCCGGGCGCCAAATTTTCTCGGCACGCCACTGCCGTTGCCACAATTATTAAAACTTGAAAGTTCGTGCCACGCAACCGAAAGAATTACTAAGCAGCTTTTAGAATATACTGTTCAACCATATTGATGAATCACGAATCTATGCAGCGAGAAAGTTGACGCGGAACTAGTGCTGTACTTTAAACTGCTAAAATTTACCTCATGATTTCTGTGGATGTTTTAAGAAATTGTGGAATTTTTGGTTGCTTGAAATGGGTTATTATCTAAAAAACATTTAGCAACCTAAATTGGCCTGAACAGAAAATGGAGTAGTAACGAACAGACGATCTCTAGTGCTAATGCTAGAATCACTGTCCAAAGATACTAGAAAATCTGTGACGCTTGGCTATAAAAAGAGAGTAAAATATGACAAATCGAAGTAATTACACTCCAGAACCTCTTTGGAAAACAAAACTACTGCAGATTCGAGCACCAACAGGTAAAAGTCATTGTGAAACCTTTTTCTGTCATTTTCGATTCTCAAAGCTACGGTTGAATATGGACACCGCATACTATGGGATTTTCACTGAAAACTGCAAATGACTTTCATGTGACAGACAGACGTCAGTTAGCTGGAACACGCTGAGTCAGTTCAGTTTGGCGTTAATCGTGTTCGTGTCAACCCGTGCACTTTTTAATGTAATGACAATGCACAATCCACTATATACTCTGACATGCACACACTCTGTTTTTGTACTCCATATAGTGCACTTTGTTGTTAAATAATACAATTGATTTATCTTGTTAACCCTTTATAACACTATTCGTTTCAGGCAATTGAAGCGAATATACGTCATTGAGATCGATATGCACTTGCTCCTCAAGCAAAACACACACTTGTACAGAAAGTCGAAAATGATAACAACGGCATTGTTTCGTACTATCACCAGCGCCATTTGTTCATTTGGATGACTTATTCCTAATTTTTCTTATTGTTCACAAACTCCTACATTGCCTCTCAGGCCGACTGAGTGATGAACTCTCACTTGATTGCTCGTTTTTTTCAATCAGCTCTATTAATATAATATTATAAATGTCTTGAATTTTTGCTCTCTTCTTGAATGTATTTGTGCAAAAGTCAGGTAACTTGTGCAACTTTTATAAACTTCAGCGAGAGAAATTAGCTATGCGAACCGAGCTGAATGTTTATTTTCAAATCCAACAGTTTTTGCTACACATTTGGAAAAGTTCTAATTTTAGATTGGCATATTTTACAATACCGCATAAACTATTAACCAAACTAGTTGCAAACGAAAAGTCTTTTTCTGTGTACGCTATTGGTTTTGTTTTTAGATTTGATATTTACTTTTCGAATTATACAAAGTTTTAAGTCAAAAACTGCAGTTTTTTTTAATAATATCTGTCCCGATCAATCTTGAAAACTAAATATGTTTCCTAATTTAGATACCTTATCGTAATAACAATCAAACAATCTATAGATTCAAAGAATCCGTTAATTATTAACGGAGATATCGATAGTTTTATACAGTCAATTTTTCTGCCATTTCCCAATAGAAGGGGTTTTGGCGAAGGACGATGAAATGACCAGTTGAAACATACGACATAAAATATGCAGCAGATGATCAAATTACAATACAATTAAAATTGGCAATGATATATGAACTGGTAAAAAAGAAATGATAGCATTGCTTACAAATCGCTATTTGGAAAAATCGCGACAAAGACACGAACGAAGTGAGCTCACCACCACCAGTAGTGCAGAAGTAAATTCATATATCCACAAACCGGGGCTACCACGTTTGGCATAATGGCTATTTAGCATAATGGTTATTTGGCATAATGGTCATTTGGCATAATGGTCATTTGGCATAACAGTCATTTGACATAACAAATGAACATGCTGCTTAACAGAAATTGTTCTAATTCACTGCAATTTTGAAAGGTCTACGCCGCATCGTTAAGGCTTGTCCGACCTCGCTACCGCTCGTTCGGACTTAACTGAGGGATAGCTCCTAGCGCCCGCAACTAGACAGAGGTGATTTCTGCGGGGTCGCTGCCCCCCGCAGTGGCCGGCGTTTCCGACGGCCGGTCGACGGCGCACACGCGGCCTTCGGCCTGAATCATTTATGACGAACAGAATACTGTGCTATCAATAAGTGAGTTGCTTATATAAAATGGTAGTGTGCTATTTACTACACAATATTAAAAATAAAAAATAATAATGCTATCATTGAAATGTTTGGACCGAATATAAAATTCACATCTTTCGTTCGAGTTTTCCTTGCACAACATCATTCGATCGAAACACAAACGAAAATTTATATTAGATTAAAATGTTGCAATTCCAATTATTATCATGACAAAAGACCATTATGCCAAATAACTGTTATGCCAAATAATCATTATGCCAAACAGCGTTATGCCAAACGGTATTATGCCAAATGACCGGCCGGACCGGCCTCCCACAAACCAACCATATTTGCAAACTAGATGAATTTATCAGTTATCATAGTTTTATGAAATTTGTACTTTTTCACCATCACCTGGGTTGGCGGTTCAATGCATAGAGCGCTGGTCTTACAAGCCAATAGTCGTATGTTCGAGTCCCGACTTATTGTCAGTAGGATCGTAGTGGCAGTAGGATCGTAGTATTAGCCATGCAATGATCCTATAAATCGGCTGCGAAGTCGGTTGAAAGAGAAAGGCCAAATTGAAAGAGAAAGGCCAAATTGAAAGAGAAAGGCCAAATTGAAAGAGAAAGGCCAAAAGTAATGTATGTAATGCCAAGACTTTGCTTTTTCATCATCACTTGTAAAAACAAATACACATGAAATTGAAAATTTTATTTTATTTTTATTATCGCACTATAACTCTGAGGCTGGATCCGGATAAAATTCGAAGTGTTTTTAAAGAATAGTGAGACCTTTTATTTAAATCACATTTTGTGTAAAAAGGTTAAGCAATCTCTGAAAATGTAAAGTGCGCATTTTTTTCAATAATTGGCACATATTACTCTGTAATTCCGAAATCGGAAGCAGGATCCATATGAAATGAGTCGGATCCATATAAAAATGAGTGCAAATTTTAGTCTTTTTTGTGCATTTTACCCTGTTTTTTCGAAACCGGAAGTGAAAATTGGTTCAGTCATCGTCGAAAAAAGAGCGCATATTTTTGTAACTTACACACATATACAGACATGCTGAATCGAATGATATATATATGACACTCTTTCCTCCGGGTCTTCGATTGAAAAGTCGGTTTTCATAGTGAATATATAGACTTTATTCTTTTCGTGAAACTCTTCGTTTAAATGTGCTCTAGAAAAGAATATTTGTTTTGGTATGAGATTCGACTGGCATCATGGTTATGGTTTTTGAACAAAAAAAGCTGACTGTATTAACTCTAGACTAAACAAACTCATGAATTCGGGAAAAAAATGATAAAAAAGAAAAACAACAATTCATATGATTTCTTCGTCTATCTTTCTGCCCTTCGATCGTCGTGTTTTCCTTTGTCACGTTGATATATTGTGTGTTGCTACGCCGAAGCTTTTATTACAGAGTTCTAAGGTTTGTAATTGTCGTAGATGTTTAGATGTGTTTTACCGATAATTCATATGCCGTAGAAGGACTCACATCTTTCAAACATCAGCTATATTTGTAACGGAAAGAATTGGAGATGAAAACGGTTTTTATTGGCATAAAACCAACTTCATTTGTAATTGTAGTTAAGATAAGTTAAAAAATGTTTGATCAAGGTCTTGAAATTTCTGAAGACATGTTGAAATGAAGCTTATTGTTTTTGATTTTATTTATCGAATTAAAGTACCACATACTTGGTTTACAATTAGGTAATCCCACCCATCTCGAATGCGTTGATTTATTGAGTGGATGTTTTAATGAGTAGAAACATAGGTGAAACTTTCAACTCATCAATCTATTATTCAGAACCTACAATTCGAGAGCAATAAGTCTTTACTAATAAGCAGATTAACCGCTTGATAGAATTTTTGCTTATAACAGGATTAGATCGCTTAGACAAAACCTAGCGCATCTCCTGCGCATCATAGAAGTTTCACTTAATGGATCCATAGTTAAATAGGTACATACATTCCTAATAAAATTGTTGCCGGGTGAGGGATTACGCAGCTTTTATAACCAATTTCACACAACATATGAGAAGATATTGCAACCTATGAGTAACTGATGTTTACGTGTCAATAGTAAAATAATTCCTAAGCAAAAAAACGCCTCCATCAAACCGGTTCAGTAGGATAGTGCATTGCGCTTTTGTCATGATTGCTCACTTGCACCGAGAACTCGAGAATTTCTTTGCAAGGCGGAAGAATTTTCCAACACGAGAGCACGAAGCCAAGTTAGCAGCTATCACAATCACAAACTGAAGTGCACCCTCGAAAAGGCAACAAACTGGTGCTACCGGAAATCGCTGTAGGCGCAGTTGGATGACAACCTTTTCGAATCGTGTCTCTTGAGCAAAGCTGTAGCTCTGTTGTGCACTATTGACACTTGAACTGACGAGACTCATTCGAGTTGATCTCCAAAGTTCTGTGAATTCTAGCAATACTGTCGGTTGACGGATCGCTTGGTTTTATCATTTGCTGAAAGCCATCATTAAAAATTCATTACATGTCAGCTGAACCGCAGACGTTCAGATTATTAACAAGTTTTATTCATAAAAACGCCTCAAATTGCAATTGCAGTCGGGCAGAAGGACACCTGTTCGTTTTCTTTGCTGCTGAAATAGAGAAAACGATTGCACAGACAAGCAGAAGACGACTCCAATCGGAAAGGCGTTCTTCTAAAAGACACAAGTCCACTGTGTAACGAGAAAGAAGAGTGGCGCTACTTGCTATCCTTGTACCGTACACTGCTGGCGAAAGGGATAAAATCTAATCGAAAAACGGTGAATCAAGCTGTTTCCGAGATCCGATGCTGGAGTAGGAAAAAAACGGAAATGCCATTAAACGAAATGAAATTAAATTGCACATATGGATTCGACATTAAAACTTATATATAAATGTGCGAGTCGGTTCCGTTCGTAAGTTCTTTTTGATTTCAACGCGGCAGTCGTCCGTCTTAGATTCTCCAGCGGAAACTGATACTTTTGCGCCGTTATCCACTGGCTCGGTTCCGTACGGTAAAATTGCTTTTCACGGTGGAATTCATTTCGCGTTTGAAGAGTCATCTGATATAAAATTTTTGTTGACTCGTTCTAAATTGTGGTCAGAGCTGTGACCATGGAATAGAGATGGTTAAACTCGGGATCTACAGTGAAAGTGCTATTTAGCACTGGTAGGGTGAAGTTTACCTACCGTCGAAGAACTTGGGGGTGAAGCACAGAAAAGCTGTATACATTAGCACAGGAATATGCGCTGGTGTAAGTTTCATGACGACATGAACTATTTCGTGCATGGTGTGTTACACTTGCAACATGCGAATTTATCGCTGACAAATTGAAATGACTGAAATTAATTTAACTCGAAAATGACTGTTTCAATCCACTTAATGGTGTAATGATGCTTTTCTTATAATTGTTTATTTGAAAAAGTGTTACAAATTCAATTCTCGAGATTTAGCCATTACCATTACCATTACCATTGGAACCCAGAACAGGTATAACGAAAGTAAGTTTCTATGGACATCAACTAATCGTAATTGTCATTTCAAACGCAAGCTTGAAATTTTCAACACTTATCAGCCTAAAAATCTTTTTTAATCCACCTAGTGGTGTAATGATGCCTTTCTCATATCAATCAAATTCCCATATATAATACTGTGGCATACTATAGAGATTGTTAGTACATGACCTAGTATAACCTACAGAATGAAACAGTTCTCTGATCGGTTAGGACATCCACGAGAAAATGAAGTGAGCTTCGCTATTGTAGATACTTTCCGCATCGGAACCCGGGAGCCGAGCAAACTCTACTAGTTTTAATTCAAATTTTGAAAGGTTTTTTTGTTTTGTTTATAATCTCGGCTTGCCACCTTCACCTTCTTAAAAGTCGATAACCCGGCTCGTTTCTTGACCCGCTGCACAGTAGTATGAGAGACTTTGAACTTGTCAGCGACGTCCCGAATGAAGAGGTTAACCAGCTTCCATGCTTCCTGGCGGTCGACATACGCTCCCCAAACAATTTTAAAACGTTGGTCACGGTCGATTTGGCCACATCCAGCAATTTTGCCAACTTGGCGTGTGAGAATTTTAAACACTGAAGAACAAATGGTGAAAACTTTTCATAGCAACCATTGTATATACACTCAACTTCCAAATGCAGCATTTTAGGGTATTCTTACTTCATTTTTAACAGAAATACATCGTTTTGAAGTTGACCAATTTTTTATTTTTCGTATGATGATGCAGATAAGAAACCATTTATAATTTTCTGTTTGATTTGTTACTAAATAACACTGTTAAAACCGACACTTTAGACTGAAGTGTTTTACATTTAATTTCACCGCATCTGATTAGACACTTTAAAGACTGAGGCCAGTGTGTTTTAGGGTGATTTAGAAGGCTATTTTCACGCTTCAAATCTGATTTTCTCAGAAACGGTTACGAATATAAAAAAAAACCCAACTGACAATCTCTTAGAAAATTAGTTTAGATTATTCTGTGAAAATTTCAGAATGATTCATTGACTTTAGCGGTCGGGAAAGTCTTTTTTTCTGAAGGAAGAATTGCATAGCTCAAAACGCCGTCTTTCAACTTGTTCATTTCAACATCTCGCTCTCAAAAGCATGGATCGAAAATCTATCCTGACAATGTCTAGATAATTGAATTTATATGAGATGAGTGAATAAAAACAAGGGTTTTGTCGCGATAAAAATTAAGTGAATGTTATTTTTGTAAAGGTAAGTCCATTTCTATGGCGGCACCATTTTTTTCTGCTCTTGGTAACGTAACGAAACATGAGAGAGAAATAAACCGGCTCAGCAAGGCTGTCAAACAAGCGGTAGCTTTATTGGATTTTATGTGATGTAGTCAAACTTGTAACCGAGAATATCAAAACTTTCTTGGCCACTCGACCACATCGAGAGTTATTTTGCACATTTGCGAGAGAGCATGGAGGGAAACGTAATACGCAGAACGAGCCACGTGGTTATACGCGACCTACTGGCCTCAGCCCTTAAGTGTCACTTTAAGTGACTCTCACAGTCGAATTGTAGAACAAATTAATATTAACTGATAATAATATCTTTACAGACCGAAATTAGGAAATTTACACGACATGTAAATCAATAGTAATATGGAATAGATATCAGTTAATCAAACGTTTGATTGAAAACCTGTTTTAATCCACCCACCACTAATGATGCCTTTCTCATATCAATCATACTATCATATATAATACTGAAAAAAAATTTTTTTCTTCTATTCTTAAAAGAATAACCGAAATCGGTTTGTTTGACCGTCTACTGATAAAAACTATCCAATTGGAAAGGATTTGAGGTCGGTTTAGAAATTTTTTTAAGGTTTTTCCCCATTTTCAGTGATGGTATACAATTTTTAACCCACTTTACCCTATATTTCCGGAACTGGAAGTTCGATCCGCATGAAATTCAGAAATTACGCATAGGACCACAGGACCTTTCATTTGAACCTAAGTTTGTGAGAATCGGTCGCGCCATCTATGAGAAAAGTTAGAACACATATTTTCTTATTTTTGCACATTTTACCCCAAAACTCCCGAACCGGAAGTCAGATCTAAATAATATTCAGGATTTTTCTATGGGACCTCAAAACCTTTCATTTGAATCTAAGTTTGTTAAAATCGGTTCAGCCATCTCTGAGAAAAGTTAGTGCACTTATTTACACAACTTTTTGCACATTTTACCCCATAATTCCGGAACCGGAAGTCGGATCCGAATAATATGCAGGAATTTTGTATGGGAACACAAGACCTTTCGTTTGAATCTAAGTTTGTAAAAATTGGTTCAGCCATCTCCGAGAAAAGTTAGTGCAAAAAAACGTTACATACACACATACGCACATACACACACAGACATTTTGCGTACTCGACGAATTGAGTCGAATGGTATATGACACTCGGCCCTCCGGGCCTCAATTCGAAAGTCGGTTTTCACAGTGATTGCATAACCTTTTTATATGAGAAAGGCAAAACCATCATCGATGCAAAACTAAATTAGGTTGCATTGATTTTCCTATGAGTTTTGTGTTTAAATTATATTGTAACTAAAGAATTGTAAAGTAACTTTATGTGTAAAAACTTGCATGAAAATAGATGTAAATTCACAAAATATTTTTGTTTCGTTTAGATGTAAAAGTTACACTTAATCCTCGCGAAGAATGCATTGGGTGCATGTTATATTTCAAACAAATATGTTTTATTCCATATCAGTAATCTGTAATAAATTTATCTTTCGATTTCACCGACAGAGACAAGCCCCCTATGAAATTGCAGAAAACATGTAGAGTTTGAGGGTAAGAAAAACAATTCTTTCATATCTAAACTATTCAATTTTGGAGATTATGGAAATCCGTCGGTGATATTCCAAGATCTAAGAATTACTTTGAATATTGTCCTTATAGGGACTACATCGTGTCATAGCAAGAACTACAACGACTAATGCCTTTTGTGTCCCCTGTTCATACTTTCAGAGCGGTTCATACTTTTTTTACTTGTTTATTTATAGCTGTTTCAGGTATGTTCTCAGTCGTCCAAGATCTTCAGTGAAAACAGGTCTTAAGATCTGCACGAGAAATCTGCAGTTTATTTGCAGTGGCGTCTCGTGACAAAATTGACTAGTTGTGCACTGCTTATGTGGTATGATAGCAGATGTTGGGGGAGGGGGGGGCGTTTGAAATGAGGTCATTTGGCATAATATCGTTTGGCATAACGCTATTTGGCATAATGTTTATTTGGCATAACGCTTATTTGGCATATTGGTCTTTTGGCATAATGGTCATTTAGCATAATGCCATTTGTCATAATAATAATTGGATTTGTAAATTTTCGTTTGCGTTTCGATCGATTTATGTTGTGCAAGGAAAACTCGATCGAAATATGTGAATTTTAAATTCGGTCCAAATATTTCGATAATATTAGGTGAAATAGCATTATTACATATTTTTTTATATTTAAAATTCTGTAGTAAATAGCACACTATTATTTTATACAAGCAACTCACTTAGTGCTAGCACAATGTTCTGTTCGTCATAGATGAATCAGGTCGAGCACCTCTGTCTAGTTGCGGGCGTTTGCCCGGATTACCCAAAGCTAGGAGCTATCCCTTAGTTAAGTCCGAACGAGCGGCAGCGAGGTCGGACAGCAGGTCATTAAAAACGATGAGGCGTAGCCGCATTAGACTTTTCAAAATTGCAGTAAATTAGAACAATTTCTATTAAGCAGCATCTTCATCTGTTATGCCAAATGAATGTTATGCCAAATGACTGTTATGCCAAATGACCATTATGCCAAATAACCATTATGCCAAATAACCATTATGCAAAATGTCGTTATGCCAAACGGTATTATGCCAAACGGCTTTATGCCAAACGTGGTAGCCCCCAGATGTAACAGTTGTTGCAAGTGAAAACTAAAGATTGAGGAATGGAGATTCGCTTGTGTTTACAATGAGATAACAATATATTTTCAATTTTATTAAACAAACAAATCTCAGAGCTGAACTGAGAAATTCTCTCTTCTCGAATTTCTGCAGTAACTCATGTGCACGGAAAAGACACTAACACAGCAAAAACAGATACTTGAAATTTTATGTCTGATATATATGAGATGCGTGAAAATACACCCATTTTCGGTGCGATCCAACCTGCTTTCATCGAAAAAAAAATTGAATTTGGATGGGGTTGGGGACGCAGTTCATTCCTTCAATTCGACTGGTTGTGCAGTGTACGAGGTGTACATGAGGACGAGACTGCTTTGGTGTCCTTCAAGAAAGAAGCTGCGAGAATAGGGTTGACGATAAACTTTACCAAGACTAAGTACATGGTGGCTGGTAGAGAACGAGGCAGCCAAAAAGGTGTAGGGCCCGAGGTGGAGTTTGATGGGGTACTATACGAGGTTGTTGACGAGTTCATATATCTTGGAACATTAGTGACATGTGATAATGATATTAGCCGCGAGGTAAAAAGGCGTGTTGCAGCTGCTAATAGGGTTTTTTACGGGCTCCGTAACCAGCTGAAATCTCGTAGCTTGGAAACACGCACAAAACTGCCTCTCTACAAGTCGTTGATACTACCTGTTGTCCTATACGGCCACGAAGCATGGTCGTTGAAGGAAACAGATGTTCGAGTACTCGGCGTCTTTGGGAAAAAAATCCTGCGCTCAATACTCGGTGGCAAAGAAGAGAATAGAGAATAAGGCAGAAGCATGAATTATGAGCTGTAAAAGCAAAGTCTTGGCATTACATTCCTTTTGTGGAATTTAGCCTTTCTGTTTCAACAGACTTCGCAGCCGATTCTTAGTGTACAGAATCATTGCATGGCTAGTACTATGGATCCTACTGACACTTAGAACCCTTCCAGGTAGGGGCTCGAACATACGACAACGGACTTGTTCTAAGTATTGAACCGCCAACCCGGGATGAGCTGTACCAAGTATATAAACATGCGGACATTGAAAGGCTTTCAAAATACGGAAGACTACAGTGAGCTGGACATGCAGCAAGAATGCCGGAAGAGAGAATGGCCTACGTGATGCTCAGCAGAGAACATGGGGTTGGTCGTCGACTGCGGGGTAGACCTCGCACTCGCTGGCTGTGCGCAATCGAAGAGGATGCACGCGCAGCGAGAGTACAGAGCGACTGGAGAACGGCGGCTCAAGACCGAGTATCCTGGAAAGCTACAATTCGTCCGGTTCGGTGTTCCGAAGAAGGGATGTGCACCATTAATGTGAAGTAAGTAGGGGCTACATACTGCTTATTTGTCTACTTTGATCTGATTCAGAAACGCTCTCAGTCGTCCGAGATAATAAGTGAAACCAGGTCTTGAGAACTACATTATCAAGCAGTAAAGTCCTGGCATTACATTCCATTTGTGGAATTTGGCCTTTCTGTTTCAACAGACTTCGCTGCCGATTCTTAGTGTACAGAATCATTGCATGGCTAGTACTATGGATCATACTGACACTATGAATCCTTCCAGGTTGGGGCTCGACCATACGACAGCTGGCTTGTAAGATCAGCGCCCTATGCATTGAACCGCCAACCCGGGACATGAGCAATCAACAGCTTATAAAAAACACTTGTCAATGGTGTTTGTAGTCATGGAACTACATACTGCATATGGACCGTGTACAAGATCTTGGTTAGTTTATTTGGTTACACCTTTTGGGCCGGGTGGCCAAGAAAATGTTGATATTTTCGATTAGAAGTTGGCAAAAAATGTGCCACCATCCAATAAAACTACCGATTGTTTGGCAGCCTTGTTGAGCCGATTTTATTTCTCTGTCATTTTTCGTTACGTTACCAGGAAACTGCAGCATAAAAATGGCGCGTGCATAGAAATCGACTCACCTTCACAAAAATAACATTCACTTCATTTTTATCGCGACAACACCCTTGTTTTAATGCACTAATCGCATCTAAATTAAATTATCTAGACATTGTCAGAATAGATTTTTGGTTCATGCTTTTGAAGGCGAGATATTCAATGAACAAGTTGAAAGACGGCGTTTTGAGCTATGCAATTCTTCTTTTAGAAAAAGACTTTCTAAACCGCTAAAGCCAATGAATCATTCTGAAATTTTCACAGAATAATCTAAACTAATTTTCTAAGAGATTGTCAAAATATTAAATTCACTAAAGCATGTTGGATGGTTTTGTATACGTATAAATAAAAAATTTCCTTCATTATAAATTAAATCGAAATTCGCGTTATTTCAAATAAAAAGCGTTAAAGCGGAAAGTTAATTAAATTCGTGTAATTAAGGCTTTAGTGTACATCGCATTAAATCGCTACGCTCCGCATTCTGCGCTTACTCTGGAGGTATCCGAAGATTATCATGAGATATATTACATAAATATGACGAAGAAAGGGTTGAAGTGAGAAAATGTTTCACCACTTTAGTGCGGTTCGAATGTATTAGATTGTAAACAGTTAAATTTTCAATCACGGAAACAATTCTTTATTCTTAATGAGTTGAGAGGAGACGAATTCAGATTCTGTGAAACGATATTACGTTCGAATTTAATTTTATCTGTTCTTCGCTGAAATCTTCGGTAAACTTCCGGAACAAAACCGCACCAGTCTGACTACTGGCATCCTAAATCTTCCCGGGCTTATCCTAGCCCCATGTCTGAGCTGAGTCACGCGTGATTTCAAAAGAATGAATGTTTACCGAGCAAACAACAGCGCAATCAGTCGACATTCAACCCATTCTTCAGGCTACAGAATGCCTCCGGGAAGACATGTTTCTTCGGTCGACTTTCAGGAGCACTGTCTGTGGAGGAAGTCTTGACTGCTCACGAAAGGCCAAGCTGGCATTTTGTTTTTCTCGACAAACATCACGCTATTTGCTCGTCATCCCCTGTGGAGAATGAGCACGAAAGAGTGCTTGGCTGAACAACATTGAAAGAAAAACAAAATTTTTAAAGTAAACCTTTACGTGAGCCACTGCAGAACTTGAATGGTAAACTTTTCTGCCCACTGCTGAAGAGATGCTGAGCCGAATCGATCGCTGAAAGAGTATTTGTAGTTGGATTCAATTAATTCCACTCACGTCGGTACGCTCAAGGTAAAAAGCAAAAAGTTTGGCTCCTTCAATCGATTGATAGCAATCGGAAATGATTCTTTGCCTTCCGGCGAAAGCAAAAGGACTTTTCTGTTCGGTCGTTTGCTAGTCTATGAATGAGCTTTCCTTCGGTTTCATGATGAAAACTGGTACAGAAAGGTTTCCAGAATTCATCATTGGTTAACCTTTCATAGACAGAATCATAGTTTATGTAAGCCATCCTGAATTTTCAGTTTGGCGGAATTTTCAGTTACCTCTCTGGACTAGATAAAGTTTTTCAACAAACTTTAATTTACTTGACTTTTATTTGACTTTAAGTAAAGTAACACCCACGCAACCAAGCTACCTCTGATAGTGATATTAATTAATTATAATTGTTGTTTACTGTATAATAATTTTTAATTGAAATGCGGCAGCAGGCATGGACCGGGTAATGAAAGTCGTTGCATACACAAGACTCGTGTGTTTACCGACATGAATATGTATCGGATTAGGGAAAGAGAAGTTTGCCAAGGGGTATGAATTTCCATTTCGCACAAGCACGAATTCGAACATATGTTTAACATTAATGCCATTCTTGAACAAACGCATCGGGGTGTTCCTTTAAATGAATAGGAAAGTGAAAAAACGGAAAGAACGCTTGAAATATACTGAACACTGTCGGTGCAATTGTTTTTTTATTTATCAAATAAGATTCACAATCATGATGGAAGGCGTATATTTGCATCAGCAGATTTTCTTGGCATTAATTTTAGAATTTTGCCTAAGATTTTCTCTTCCTTTTCTTTTCACTGAGGACAATGCATCATTTCACAATATTTGGTACTGATGTTAGAATTACGTAAAATTAAGTTCAAATAAATCGTTAAACGAACACTAGTGATTCTAATGAAAAGGGTTGGGGTATAATATGGCATTCGTGTTGTTAAATTTCAAGAGCATTAACATTATAACTCTAACGAAAATGAATGAATAATTTTCTAAGAAAAATGATGGTTGTGGATTGCAGTGTTATTTATATCAAATTATGAACTTCGCATAATCTAGTGATTTTTTTTGGAGAAAGTTTCATTAAAATTCTATTTCCAATCAACGAACCATCATCTTTTCCAAATATTATTTTCAAATTCAGAATTTTGTTCTGATTTTAAGTTACATCAGTAAATATTTACATCTGCATCCTCAGTGATAAATCATCATACCGGCTTTGCTGTGTTATCAAAATCTGCATCAAGTGTTTTTTGGAAGTATATGAAATGGAACAAACCGTTGGATATGAAGACTCATCGGATTCCTCCAAATTCGAAAATGTTATCTTTTACAAGAACAATGAAATATTGTTTTGTATAATAGTGTCTCATTAAATACTTCCATTTAAACTTGGCATTTTTTCGAATGTCGACAGATCAGGTAAATCGAAAACAATGCGTTCGGTTTTGTGTTCAAAACGTGTTTTGTCATCAACGGAGGAACAAGTAGTATGAAGTACGAAAACTCATCTTCTTGTAGAGTTACTGTTTTGCAAATGGAAAGAAATGGTCCGATGATTCTACTAGTTCTTTATATGAAATTGTACAATATCTGTTTAGCATCAAAATTAGCCTTAATATATTATTTCATTATTTATAAGTTATTCGAATTTCATTAAGTAAATTGATCCACTAGTTCTACCTTCAAATAAAATCCTATTATAAAAAACTTATTTTCAAAATTTTTCGCCAGCTTTCTTTATGAATTGGAGGGTTTTAAGTTAAAGATATTTGGAAAAGATTGTATGATATATTAGTTGACGATAATGTGTAATTTGGATAAATCTAATCTGTTGGTATAAAAGTTGAGAAGGTTTTATGCCTGATGGAGAAGAAGAAATATAATCTCAGCTCCACTTTTCCCTTGCTTCTAAATAATTAAATAAGTATTAAATAAACTGCATCAAAATCAGATAAGAGAAATACTTATGATATAACTCTATTCTGAATGGTAGAATATAAAACAACTGAAAAATTCATCTTCTATGAATATTTCAATATCATGACAGAATTTCATATTTTATTTTCTCGTGCAGGCTTTGTTTATTAATTTTGATATTTCAACTCGTATTTAAAACTAAATAATGATAAATTTGTTATTGGTTTGCAAATGACTTCTACATCCCGGATGTGATAACGAATGCGGTGAAAAAAATTGATAACTGTTTATTCTTTTACTCAGTGAGAAAGCCGATTTATACCATGAACACCAAAAACATGATTCACAATTCACATTTATTAGAATACCTGGGGCTGTACCAATATTCATCTCATTACTATAATCGTCATATTATATTGCCGATTATTCGACTTTCAATCAACGAATTGGGATAATATCGGATACAATGCCGTATGAATAAAAAGTAATAAAGTCTGTTGTTTGAGTATTTTCTCAAAAACAAAGTCCACGAGTATAACGTGGATCGGTATGACTAAAACATCAAGTTCTAACATGTAGTTATTGCTACTTTCGAATTTGAGCATTTACTTCATTCTGTATGGACACGGAGCCGGAAAAGCTGGAATAAGCATGTACAAAACAAGAAATGAACTTATTGCTGCAAATGCCACTTTGTTTGATTTTTCTACTTCACTGTATCAGAAAACATACAAGGGACCGTTCATAAACCACGTAGACCAAAATCTGGTATTTTTTAAACCCCCCCCTCTCCACTCTTGTTGACTTTCTAATTAGCCGACTTTTTAACGAACGTCATATACCATTCGACTCAGCTCGATGAACTGAGCAAATGTCTGTGTATGTGTGTGTGTATGTAACAAAAATATGTACTAAATTTTTTAAAAGATGACTAAACCGATTTTCACAAATAAAGATTCAAATGAAAGGTCTCATAGTCCCATAGCCTGCTATTGAACTTCATTCGAATGTGACTTCCGGTTCCGCAGTTATATGGTAATATGTGAAAATTTGAAAAAAAGTTTACACTCAATTATATCTGGAACAACTCAACCGATTTTCCAAAACTAAGACTAAAAAGAAAGGTCTTATAATATCCTGAAAATTTGTAGAACATTTTATTTGAATCCCACTTCCGGTTCCGGAACTAAAGCGTGATAAGTGGCAAATGGGGAAAAACAGATACAAATCCCATAAAACTGTCTGATAAATTCTTCTAGTTTGCAGAGCTTGTTAGTTTGTGGGCATGAAAACTTAATTCGGCACTACTGGTCCCCTCTTTTCCTGTTCTGAGAGCACCGAAATTGGAAAAGAAAAACTCCTAAAACTAAATTCACTTCGATTTCTCTGCGATGCTTTCACAAATCTTGATTTTCAAAAATCTTGATTTAAATTAAAGTTCAGACTGTCTTTAAAGCTGCTGTGAAATTTCATCCGGATCCGACTTCCGGTTCCGCAGTTACAGGGCGATGAGTGTCAAAGTTCTCAAATCGCCATATAGAATGACAATATGTACCACACCGAAAGAAGAAGAAAAAAACACAAAACAAACGATGCGTGCTTTGTTCTGTTTCATACACGCTATGAAGAATTCGAAATGGTTACGGATGACTGGTACTAGTGTGTAATATTGGTAAAAGACGGTTCTGCAGTTGATGAAAATTATAACTATTTTATGATCAGTACGACCGAAAGAATAAACGAATGTCAATAAATTCAAATTTATTTGAAAAAATATGAAATTTTCACATTCGGTTGTGCAGTAATACCGTCTCGGTGGTGTAATGATGTAAATAATAATAATAATAAAAGTAATAACCCTACTACATGTTTTATGCTGCTGATTCATGCTGTTTAGCTTGACTTACATATGCAGAAGTAACAGAAACGCAGGTTCGTTTCGTTTGTTAGATTTTGTTTATTTTTTTAATCGATATAGAGCATGAAATAGTAAGTAAAGGTTTAACTACGTCCAAAACTGTTCCACTTTGTAGGTCATATTTGTTGGTAGCAAACGAATCAACTTCGGCTATTCCGTTCATCTGAATCCGGTTTCGAAAGAATTGGAAATAGTGAATAAAAACTGCAAAAATGATCTCACTCACTTTTCTTGGAGATATCCAAACCGATTTTCACAAATTTATAGGTTGAAAAGAAAAGTCTTACAGTTTCATACGGAATTCCTTAATTTGTTGTGGGTACTACTCCCGGTTCTGGAACTACAGGGTGAACAGAATTTGTAGATTTTGTTAGATTAAGTCCGAACAAACTTTCCTATTTCTATTCAATAAACAGTTGTTTTTGCGAATTTCACGGTTATATTTATGATGTAATGAGTAATATGAGAAAGGCATCATTACACCACTAGGTGGATTAAAATAGGATTTTGTAATATCTTTCATAACCAATAAACATACATTTTCTCTTGAAAAAGACCATAATCAGTGGTTGAAACGTCGGGCAGTATATGACAGCCGTTCGTTTTTTACAGACCGGTTAAACCGAAACCATAATTATTGCAAATTAAAATCAACAATTTTATGGGTGGAAATAGTTGGTTGGTCCGATTTCAACCTCTGGGATGTATTTTTAGGCAAATGTTAACTTTCGCAATTCCAATCATTTTGGTTTTTCAAATTCAAATTTTTTGGTTGGAAGAAACCACACTGACAACTACTTCACGTAAGAACAAAATATGAATAACTTTCTAGACTTCCTCGCGATTTGGTATTTTCATAACTAATTTATTTTTGTTATTCATGATTGGCTATAGATGAGTGATAAATTTTGATCATTTTGTCACCCTACTAACATCGGTCCTTTCCCGATTTCTAAAATTCTCTGGACATTTCACTCGTCAGAACGCTCATGGATTGCAGAAGCAAGTGACATTATCTTCAATTTTTTCGGTAATCAATATACATTACCGATATTTCGGTACATGAACTTCATTTTACAACAATTATGCAAATTTTTACCGGACAATCAGTTTTACGCAAGTTTTCATTACAGAATTCTGTAAAAAGATACGAATAAATCTGTAAATAGATAGTAAATAATACAATTCATACGGTAAATCTGAATAGTCGCCGAGTACGGTAAAAACCATACCGTCCCTATGGTAAAATTATTTTCCAATAACCGAACTTCTGTGAAAACTTATTGTCGTGAAACTAACTGTCAAACAGTTATTAAAATTTTCAGTGTCGTTTTATTAACCAAACAAAAAAAACTTGAAGAGTTTATCGAATGGATTGAGGAAAACATTTGAACCACTAAAGGCTTTTTGTTTACTTATAAGCAGAAAAAAATTCTTTATCACTTGTCCAGTTGCTGTCTACACTAATCGTTCGAGGGTAATTTATGGCGGACGCGACGGATTGTGCAGTGTTTTGGAAGGCGCTCATAATTCCGGTCAGCCGGAACATTTGACCCTTTTTTTCGTGGAATAAAACCATAGCCACAACAGGTTGGAATATACTTCATTCGTTTTTGTGAATTTGTGAAAATCCAGATTTTTATCCAAAGGAAAACAAACAAACAAAAAATTACAGAACAATCAGTTAGATTCATTTGGTTTACAGTTTATGGTAGTTGTTTGACAGTTCAGCAATTACCGAACGATCGGTAATCAATTTAATTACCGAACGTTCAGCTGTTGAAAATTCGGTAAAAAATTACCGAATTCTGCGAAATTTTCTAAGTGTGTATACTTCTACTTGGTCATAGAATTACGGAATATCTCATTTGATAATCACTTTCACAGTACAGAAAAAGTAAATTTCACTCTAAATAATGAATTTCGTGTATAAGATGACTACTGGGGCCGTTACCCTATATAGAATTTAGGGCTATTTAAGGGTTTTGGTTACCGGTTAGCTAAGAGCACTTAACTGTTTTCATTCTTTTTCCATTACGTTTTGTCTACGACTCGTCACTCGTCAGTGCGAAACAGTTCAAATTGAACTGCTAGTGCTCCATAATAATTCAATTCGAACCAGCGATGCCGATGTTGTAGTGTCATTTTCGTAGATTGACATTTCCCTCGGAGACTCTAGCGGTGATAAGCACGAGACGTACAAGAGTAGATCTTTTTTGTTCATAATGCAAAATAGTTTCAATACAAAAATTACAGATTTTTTCTACGGGTCGCTTATTCGAACCGCTAAGCAGATATAAAGTGACATTCCCACATCCCCTTTTTACCCCGTTTCCACAATATTTATTTTCTTTTTCATTCTCTTCCGTAACATCACCATCACCGCCCACGGAAGCCCGCTCCAGTCGAAAACCCAGCATGCGGGCCACCCGCCGGGCTTTTGTAGCCTGGGGGTGTTTCCCGCGGACCCACACGGACCGAAGGATGCGGACAGCGCTTAATATTTACCAACGCCATCTGGAAGACTCGTGCAATATTGAATACATTGACCACTGCCGATCGCCAGCTGAACGCTGGATTTTCGAGAAGCTAAGATCACATATTCTAATGATACTATTCTAGTTTTAAGTTAGTCGTTAATTAAGATTAGAAAATAACCTTGGCATCTTAGAGCTTAAGCAGTGTGCCTAAAAATATATTGTAATATTGAATAAAAAAAAAAGTGACATTCATTATAATATCTATTCTTACGTCCCGAACGGAAAGAAAAAGCTTTTCACGGACGAGTCGTAAACGTAAAGGGAAAAATCCTGTTTTTATTCATCTCTTGGTGTAATGATGCCTTTCTCATATTCTCATTTATAAATGTGTGGTATTATTTAAAATGTTTTTTTTTATTCTTGGAAAACAAAAAGGTTATGTCCATAAACTAGTATAAGCTACAGAGTGCAACAGTACTCAGGTCGGTTAAACCATCTCTAAGGAAACGGTGTGATTTCCACTATTGCAGGTACTTCCGGAACCAGTAGAATCGAAGTCGGTTCGAGAAAAGAAACTGTGATCCATTTTTGAGTGTATAGCTACAATCTCCAGTTGTTCATCGAAAACCGGGAATTAGAAAAGCCGAAATTAATTTGTTTGGCCTGACAATGACTACCGATTAGAATAGTTTTGAGGTAAGTTATAAAATTATTTCACGTTTTGTACATCGCCGCTTTTAGTGACAGTATGATTATTTGAACGATCTTCAACCTGTAATTCCGAAACAAGATGTCGGATCCGGATAGAATACAGAAATTCAATATGAAACCTTGCATTTGGATCTAAGTTTGTGAAAACCGGTCAAGCCATCGCTGAGAAAAGTGAGTAAAATCCATTTCATAACATAACACTGTTTCCGGAATCGGAAACCAGGAATTAGGATAACCGGAATCGGTTTGTTTGGTTGTCTACTGATAATGGCTACCGATGGTAACAGTTTCGAGGCCAGTTTAGACATTTTTTGTCGTGAATACTGGTTGAGTGTAATAGGTGAATCTTGACCGAGTATTGTTCATTTTTTCTAGTACCTTGGACGGAACTGGATATCGTGCTGAGGTTCTTCCATCAACATCAGTAATATTGAGGTGGTACAAACCTCAAATGCTCAGGACGTGCTCTTCTTCGCATTCGTACGTTTTGGCTAGCAGTAAACCAGCAGTAGCAGAGAACTGAATATTTAGTTAAATTCAAGAAACAATTTCAGAACCTAGATTCTAGTCCACCTTATTTCTGAAATTAATTTCAAGTTCCGAATTTAGTGTCATACTTCAATTTCAAAATTTAGTTCTAGATTACAGGTTCAGAATTTAAAACTCTGACTCTAGAACTGAATACTATTTCTGGATTTTGAAAATGGTTTCAAATTTAGTTCTTTATTCAGGGATTCAAATCCAGAGATATGATTTAGGATTTTTCAGAATTCATGAACAAAATTCAGGATATGAATTTTAGATCTGGATTCTGAAACTAAACTGAACACCGAACCTTCATTTAAAAACTGAATTCAAAATTCTTTAAATTCTGAATTAAGTTTTAGAGTTTAATTCATCAATTCAGTTTCAGCATTCATTTCCAGAATTCAGAACCTACATGTTGGAACTAAATTGTGAACATGATTTCTGGACCTGACTTCAGTTCCTATATTAAGACTTGGAATTCAAGTTCAGAATTTAGTTCTTCAACGCAATTTGGAAAATTCTAAAAATAACTTCACTTCCTTACTTCTAGAAGTAAATTTATGACCTGAGTTTTTGATCTAGATTCCGAAAATTTGCACCAGAATTCGGAAAAATGCAATATTGAATACATCGACCACTGCCGATCGCCAGCTGAACGCTGGATTTTCGAGAAGCTAAGATCACATATTCTAATGATACTATTCTAGTTTTAAGTTAGTCGTTAATTAAGATTAGAAAATAACCTTGGCATCTTAGAGCTTAAGCAGTGTGCCTAAAAATATATTGTAATATTGAATAAAAAAAAAAGTGACATTCATTATAATATCTATTCTTACGTCCCGAACGGAAAGAAAAAGCTTTTCACGGACGAGTCGTAAACGTAAAGGGAAAAATCCTGTTTTTATTCATCTCTTGGTGTAATGATGCCTTTCTCATATTCTCATTTATAAATGTGTGGTATTATTTAAAATGTTTTTTTTTTATTCTTGGAAAACAAAAAGGTTATGTCCATAAACTAGTATAAGCTACAGAGTGCAACAGTACTCAGGTCGGTTAAACCATCTCTAAGGAAACGGTGTGATTTCCACTATTGCAGGTACTTCCGGAACCAGTAGAATCGAAGTCGGTTCGAGAAAAGAAACTGTGATCCATTTTTGAGTGTATAGCTACAATCTCCAGTTGTTCATCGAAAACCGGGAATTAGAAAAGCCGAAATTAATTTGTTTGGCCTGATAATGACTACCGATTAGAATAGTTTTGAGGCAAGTTATAAAATTATTTCACGTTTTGTACATCGCCGCTTTTAGTGACAGTATGATTATTTGAACGATCTTCAACCTGTAATTCCGAAACAAGATGTCGGATCCGGATAGAATACAGAAATTCAATATGAAACCTTGCATTTGGATCTAAGTTTGTGAAAACCGGTCAAGCCATCGCTGAGAAAAGTGAGTAAAATCCATTTCATAACATAACACTGTTTCCGGAATCGGAAACCAGGAATTAGGATAACCGGAATCGGTTTGTTTGGTTGTCTACTGATAATGGCTACCGATGGTAACAGTTTCGAGGCCAGTTTAGACATTTTTTGTCGTGAATACTGGTTGAGTGTAATAGGTGAATCTTGACCGAGTATTGTTCATTTTTTCTAGTACCTTGGACGGAACTGGATATCGTGCTGAGGTTCTTCCATCAACATCAGTAATATTGAGGTGGTACAAACCTCAAATGCTCAGGACGTGCTCTTCTTCGCATTCGTACGTTTTGGCTAGCAGTAAACCAGCAGTAGCAGAGAACTGAATATTTAGTTAAATTCAAGAAACAATTTCAGAACCTAGATTCTAGTCCACCTTATTTCTGAAATTAATTTCAAGTTCCGAATTTAGTGTCATACTTCAATTTCAAAATTTAGTTCTAGATTACAGGTTCAGAATTTAAAACTCTGACTCTAGAACTGAATACTATTTCTGGATTTTGAAAATGGTTTCAAATTTAGTTCTTTATTCAGGGATTCAAATCCAGAGATATGATTTAGGATTTTTCAGAATTCATGAACAAAATTCAGGATATGAATTTTAGATCTGGATTCTGAAACTAAACTGAACACCGAACCTTCATTTAAAAACTGAATTCAAAATTCTTTAATTTCTGAATTAAGTTTTAGAGTTTAATTCATCAATTCAGTTTCAGCATTCATTTCCAGAATTCAGAACCTACATGTTGGAACTAAATTGTGAACATGATTTCTGGACCTGACTTCAGTTCCTATATTAAGACTTGGAATTCAAGTTCAGAATTTAGTTCTTCAACGCAATTTGGAAAATTCTAAAAATAACTTCACTTCCTTACTTCTAGAAGTAAATTTATGACCTGAGTTTTTGATCTAGATTCCGAAAATTTGCACCAGAATTCGGAAAAATGCAATATTGAATACATCGACCACTGCCGATCGCCAGCTGAACGCTGGATTTTCGAGAAGCTAAGATCACATATTCCAATGATACTATTCTAGTTTTAAGTTAGTCGTTAATTAAGATTAGAAAATAACCTTGGCATCTTAGAGCTTAAGCAGTGTGCCTAAAAATATATTGTAATATTGAATAAAAAAAAAAGTGACATTCATTATAATATCTATTCTTACGTCCCGAACGGAAAGAAAAAGCTTTTCACGGACGAGTCGTAAACGTAAAGGGAAAAATCCTGTTTTTATTCATCTCTTGGTGTAATGATGCCTTTCTCATATTCTCATTTATAAATGTGTGGTATTATTTAAAATGTTTTTTTTTTATTCTTGGAAAACAAAAAGGTTATGTCCATAAACTAGTATAAGCTACAGAGTGCAACAGTACTCAGGTCGGTTAAACCATCTCTAAGGAAACGGTGTGATTTCCACTATTGCAGGTACTTCCGGAACCAGTAGAATCGAAGTCGGTTCGAGAAAAGAAACTGTGATCCATTTTTGAGTGTATAGCTACAATCTCCAGTTGTTCATCGAAAACCGGGAATTAGAAAAGCCGAAATTAATTTGTTTGGCCTGATAATGACTACCGATTAGAATAGTTTTGAGGCAAGTTATAAAATTATTTCACGTTTTGTACATCGCCGCTTTTAGTGACAGTATGATTATTTGAACGATCTTCAACCTGTAATTCCGAAACAAGATGTCGGATCCGGATAGAATACAGAAATTCAATATGAAACCTTGCATTTGGATCTAAGTTTGTGAAAACCGGTCAAGCCATCGCTGAGAAAAGTGAGTAAAATCCATTTCATAACATAACACTGTTTCCGGAATCGGAAACCAGGAATTAGGATAACCGGAATCGGTTTGTTTGGTTGTCTACTGATAATGGCTACCGATGGTAACAGTTTCGAGGCCAGTTTAGACATTTTTTGTCGTTAATACTGGTTGAGTGTAATAGGTGAATCTTGACCGAGTATTGTTCATTTTTTCTAGTACCTTGGACGGAACTGGATATCGTGCTGAGGTTCTTCCATCAACATCAGTAATATTGAGGTGGTACAAACCTCAAATGCTCAGGACGTGCTCTTCTTCGCATTCGTACGTTTCGGCTAGCAGTAAACCAGCAGTAGCAGAGAACTGAATATTTAGTTAAATTCAAGAAACAATTTCAGAACCTAGATTCTAGTCCACCTTATTTCTGAAATTAATTTCAAGTTCCGAATTTAGTGTCATACTTCAATTTCAAAATTTAGTTCTAGATTACAGGTTCAGAATTTAAAACTCTGACTCTAGAACTGAATACTATTTCTGGATTTTGAAAATGGTTTCAAATTTAGTTCTTTATTCAGGGATTCAAATCCAGAGATATGATTTAGGATTTTTCAGAATTCATGAACAAAATTCAGGATATGAATTTTAGATCGGGATTCTGAAACTAAACTGAACACCGAACCTTCATTTAAAAACTGAATTCAAAATTCTTTAATTTCTGAATTAAGTTTTAGAGTTTAATTCATCAATTCAGTTTCAGCATTCATTTCCAGAATTCAGAACCTACATGTTGGAACTAAATTGTGAACATGATTTCTGGACCTGACTTCAGTTCCTATATTAAGACTTGGAATTCAAGTTCAGAATTTAGTTCTTCAACGCAATTTGGAAAATTCTAAAAATAACTTCACTTCCTTACTTCTAGAAGTAAATTTATGACCTGAGTTTTTGATCTAGATTCCGAAAATTTGCACCAGAATTCGGAACGTGCCCCAGGTTTATATATAAGTTCTCGAAATTACTCAAAGCGGTTTCTTAGAACCACTAAAATATTTCCGAAGAATTTTGAGAAGCTTATTTCTACTAGTATCTAAATCTACGAAACTGTATTTGTTCCGTGTAATTTAATTGTATCCGGAAGTGAGAAAGAAACATGTCGGTTTTATTCGTATTCACGTCCTCCAGTTATATCTGTGACATTACCCACCTACTTTTTACGTGTTTTGTTTCACCGCTTTGAGTGACGGTATCAAATTTTAAACACACTTTACCCTATAATCCCGGATACGGAAGTCGGATCCGGATGAAATTTGGAAGTTTTTGTATGGAACCATGAGACCTTTTATTTGAACCTAAGTTTGTTGAAATCGGTCACGCAAAAAAAAAAAAAAAAAACTGGGAAAAGTAGGGAAGGAAAATTGAAATAGGAATTTTTACACTAATCACTCTGCAGTTCCGGAAACGGAAGTTGGATCGAAATAAAATTCAGGAACTTTGTATAGGACAATTGTACCTTTCATTTCAATCTAGGTTTGTGAGAATCGGTTCAGCCGCCTCGGAGAAAAGTTAGTGCACTTATTTTGATTTCTTTGCGCATTTCACCCTGTAACTCTGGAACCGGAAGTCGGATTCGAATAGAATTCAGGAACTTTGTATGGGATTGCAAGACCTTTCATTTGAATCTAAGTTCATGAAAATCGGTTTAGCCATCTCCGAGAAAAGTGAGTGCAAAAAATGTTACATACATACATACACACACATTCACATACACATACACATGTAAAAACATTTTGCGTACTCGACGAATTGAGTCGAATGGTATATGATACTCTGCTCTCCGGGCTTCGGTTCAAAAGTCGGTTTTCGCAGTGATTGCATAACCTTTCTATATGAAAAAGGTAAAAATTAAAATACGTAAAATTGAATCAATACAGAAAAGCGAAGTATTGAAAGAAAGCAAGATTTTTCGTGAAGACAGCTTAAATTGTTGTCAAGAGAAGCTCTCAGAGAGGTCTGATTAAACAATGATGGACTGTTTACAAATCAGATTCGTTTGCTCGAGCAGCAATCTCCATTTATCAATTGCAATTGTATTGAGCCAGATCGAGGTTTAAGGTTAAGATTTAAAATAGAGATTAGTTTAGAGAGAGTTTAGTGTTTAGTGTGCTATCTATTATGGAAAATTAGTATTCCTTGTTTATTTTATAGCATATTACTGTTCTAACCAATTGACTATCTAGCGCATATATTAGATTAAATGTGGAATATAAGTGGAAGTAAGAAGCTTATATTATGTGATTTTAGAATTTTTCATAGCAATATTAAAGGATCATACTTGGAAGAATAGTAGATATCTTTCAAGTTATCTAGTTTTTACACCAATATCTCTAATTTAGTTTACTATGAACAGATTTCTGGCTTAACTTTCTTAATAAAAATTGGCGAATTCTCAAGAAAAATACAATTCCTCTCTTTTAAGGACTATACTTGTAAACGTATACAAACTTCTTGAATGCAAATTTCAAATAATGTCCGAAGTTGAGAAGGATTGTAGAATCGTGCTTGATGAAATGGCTACCGATGAATTAAAATATAATAGAAAATGGAGACAGTTGGAATATGGAAAATCTGTCCGTTTCGGGTTAAGGTTGATTCGCCGAAAGTGTAATTTAACCAAATGACATTTTACCGAATGCCATTTCTCCGAAAGGGTAATTTGGTCGAGTCGTACAATTGTCGTAATATAGAATGGGAATTGATTTAAAATATATAAAATTGAAAGATTATTGTGTTCACGTCCAATTTGTTGACTTAAAGTCGTACATTTGAAATATTCTCATTATAGAATAACAGATAAATTAATTTCCTTCAAACCTCTTTTGATTGAATTTTTAAGATTGCTTCATGATCATCAGAATGCAATTTCCAGCGAAATTAGATTTCTTCCGCCTAGGATTCCTATTTAAACCACTGAGCGGAAGTAAAGTTTGCACTATTTATGTAATGCTTTACTGAGGTGCAATATTGTTTCTGACGTCTTGGGCGTAAACAAGTGACGATCGACGACTGGTCGTTGCAGAATTAGAGTTTGTACAATAAGTACATGAAAACAAACAAAAATTTTTTTACGAAGAACCAAATGTGATGTATTCGGCTCCAGCGGCCTGTTCAATAAGAATAGTTGATTTGCCAAAAAATTTCAACGTTCCTTGTCTGAAAATCTTCAAAAACAAAATCTGCATTCAATGCGACGGCCAGTAAAAACGCCGTTTCATTTGATCAACCGGTTGACTCGATCGCAGTACTACATTGCATTTACGGTGGTTTTATCGTATTTAAAAATTTTATAATATTTGTGTACTGTTCGATATTTTCAGTTGAAACATCCTTTCGGCGAAATGACACTTTCGACAAAATTACCCTTTCCGTTTAGTCTATATCGAAAGTAATTGCCTTCAGTAGAGTTTTGATTTCAATCATTTAAATAATATTTAAATTCTGCTCAAAACTTTTTAATCTTTTTCACCCATATTACTTACATAATTTCATATTCCTAAATGATTAATTTAAATCAGAAAGTAGCAACCTGTCTTTTTCCAAAAAGATTCTTGTAGAATTTGCAAACCAAGTTGAAATGTATTCCAGAACTTGGTTATACAATCATAAAACATAAACATAGGAAGTGCTGCTCGGAAGCCGAATGTTGGCCTTGAAATGAATTTTGAATTGGCACGGAAAGTCTCATCATATAAATATTCGAAATAATAATGCTTTCTTAGATTCAATTGTTACTTTTAATTCGGTTTATTTCGAAGCATAATCTCATAGTATATCTAAGTTCTGTGGCGCGTGGGAAAATTGAAGTACAGTAAAATGTTATAAATTTTACATTTCTCAATAAAGTCAGATTATGGTGCCAATATGTATGTAGATAACGTTTGACGTTTCTGCACATAAAAATGTATCAGAAAGCCTCAGATTAGGGGTAAATCAATCGTCTTAATATGACACTTATGACGTTCATATATGCCTGACACAGAAGACATGAATTTACATGATTTTTTTTTCAAGTGTGTAGTTTTGGTTCAGTCTATATATATTGCTACCAAAATGTTTTCCGTGGCACAACAAAACAGAAAGGGTATGGCTTAAATCTTTGCAAACAGCAGCGAAATGAGTTCGCCCTTCTGGGGAGGGTGGAGATGGTTGAGTAACGGTGGGTGAAGACTCTGCAGAATCTCAACATCGTAGAAGAAATGTTGACATAAGTTGCTGGAAAATGGAAGGCGGTCGAGGGAAGGGAATGTTATCCATGTTAAGTCAAACACATTATTAATATGTAATTTTATTAATCATGCAAGATTTACCCGTTCCGTGTGATGTTTGTGTTGATAATGCTGAGGTGGTTGGGGACTCGGGATATGTAGTTTTCGCATCGTTTCTTTTATGATTAATTCGCATCAACGTCTTCGACTTCGCTGCTGGTGCCGCCTACGACTAGACTTCGTAATGTTGTGTTGTTTTATGTTGAATGTGTTTGCTTCTCGGTGCCGGTTTCGGTAGGAGAGAAATATCATTGTTTGTAGAGGTGCTGCGGAAGGAAGCTTGGTGTTATTAATTTTTATTAGTGAAATTATCTACACTTTATATTCATATACATTGAAATCGACCCCCATGTCCTTACTGCAGAACCCTTGTGCACATAATTAGAAATAATCCTATTGTTGTTTGGCGGGGAACAACAGAAGAGACTTGTTGAAAAAATGTGTTTCACAGTTATTCGATATGACACAGACAAAATGAGCTCGATTTTGTAATTTTAGAGGTTTTAACCATGTAGTCGTTTGTCTAAGGTTCACTGCGGGTATCACAGATTTGAATAAGCTCTACACAAGAATAATTATTTTAAGCTTAATATTCAATTGCATTAGTTATGTGACAGTCTATCTAGACATACAATTTGATTCATTCATCAACATTAAATTACATAATACAAATCAATTTATAAGATATGATCAGAATCTTGTGGAAGATACGAGATGCTGAGCAGGAAAAAGATGGATTAAACGCACCCCTTACTTTTATCGATAGTCATTTCACCGAAATTCAAGTATAACTGATTGATTATCATGATAAGAAAAAGCATCCGTTCCTAAATAAGGAATATCTGGGAAAATAAACGATAAACAATGTTGTGATTAATAAGTTATTTTTTGTACTTTTTGCATAGATAAAAATAAATGTGTAGATTTTGCTCATACTTTCGAAAATTTTTTTCGATAAACTGTGCAAATGTATGTGTGTGTACAAAACAAAAAGACGGGGATCTCAAAAATTGCTGGGCCGATTTTGATCAAACCAGTCGCAAGGTCTCCTCGTCACCTGGAACGCTTTTGAATGTTCTTGGGATCTGATGTATACTTTTTGGGTTATACAAAAGTTTTATTGAATATTTTATTCAAAAATCAAGAACTTTATAAATTCCTTTTTTTACATCTTTAAAAATTATTTATTTTTTAAATTATTGTTTCGATAATGGAAGTTTAAACCTTAGGGTCATTCACCTCTTACGTAATAAATATAAATAAACCTTCTGACCTTATGTGCGGGGTTGGGAATCGAATCCAGGTGGGCTGCGTGAAAGGCACCGACTTACCCATCACACTATACAAGTCCCATTTTTTTTGTTTTGTTTTTTTAAATTTATTGATTGAAAACAATCGACACATTTACTCGTTAGCTGTACTCCTAATTAATATTCGCTTTTTTCCACTATTCAATGTAAAACATAGGTATCATGCGTTGTGTTGACGTTTTTTTTTAAAAAAACTCTTTCAATCAGGTATTATTATGCCTCAAAGATGTTTTTGGTTTTTGAATCTAATTTCAAGCATATGCGACATGCATTGCTTTTAATGTCCAATGAGAGAAAAAAATTGTCCGTACGCTTGAGGAAGTTTATGGTTCAAATTTTTTCTTCTCTCACGATCTTTATTATGTTTATTTGAATTATGATCCAAGTTTGTTTTCGAGTCATACAAGTAATGGTTATATATTACAACAGTCATAAATCTTGTTCAGAACAAAAACGAAAAAAAACCAGTTCGTGCTCGCATCTCACCCAACACAGTTGAAAATCGTTTGCGGTCGAAGCAAAAGAAACAATGACAATACAGTGCAGTGAACAATAGAGTGTACGGAATGGTCAAATACTATTTAACAAAGCCTGAAACTTGGCCAACAAGACCAAATTCAATTTGTATAGATTTCAAGCGTTGCAAAGTTAGACCAGCAGCAAATAAAATTGAAATCTTACTTAAAGAACGAATGCATCTAGACGCTAGTAATGTAACTGAGATTCAATTCAACAAGGCGTCTAACTGTGTGTACATTATGTTCAAACGTGAAAGCGATGCAATTGCATTCGCTTCGGTTAACAACGAGGTGCACAGCGTTGAGTGTGACAACATTAAATACAAAATTCCTGTGCACATGGTGGACAATGCCATATAAGTACGCGTGCATGACCTTCCCCCGCAGTCCAGCGATCAGTCCGTTCGGGAAATCATGTCGCAGTACGGTGAAGTTCTTTCCATCGAAAGAGAAGTATGGCGGATTTTTTTCCCCGGCATCCGGAATGGCGTGCGAGTAGTACGTATGCAACTACGTAAGGCAATTCCATCTTACATCATTTGTGGTCAAGGTGGGACACATCCGTGTAAAACGCTGATTACTTATGAAAATCGGCTGGTTACATGTCAGTTTTGTGCACAACCTGCACACTACGGTAAACCTTGTACTGAAACTGCGAAAGGAACATCTTTAACCAAAGACAAGGTCAACCGTTCAACAACGAAAACTAGTGAGGGTAGTACTCCTGTTTTACCATCAAACCAACCAACAACAGCAACCAATGTACAACAAGGCGCTTCTACAGCAACTAGCAACGAGCTCGAGACTGCGAACAACAAGGAAAACGAAAAGAAGACGGATATCAACAACACAACGACCGATGCGGCAATGGAGGACGAGACGAGCCACGAACAAAGTGCCCCTCAACCCTCGCAGGAGGGAATTGGAAGCTCTTCTACTCCTAGAAAAAGAGTGACAACGAGATCCACTTAAAAAAATTGATATTTAAAAAATCGGCTAATTCGGCCACGTAAAGCTTGTACGCAAATAGGCCTGAATAAAAATATCTTTTAATTAAAAATAAACGAAAAATGTTGATTATTTCTTGAAAGAATATTGATATATTTGAGATGTTCTGCTTAAGCCAATATTATCAAATTATGTATTTCTGGAAGTAATTGTAATGCTAGAATTTTGGTTGATATATTACTTTTGATAACTGTTTCGAAAATGTTTCAGTTTTCCGGAAAAATGAAAGGTTTTTCTATAATATAACAGAAAACAGACATCCAAGTGAAGATTTCAATTTGGGTAAGAAATTTAACGGTCGTTTTAAAAAGCAATCACAAAGTAGCAATTCTCCTGTAGAGGCACTTCGAGCAGCCCAGTAATCTCTTATGGGCTCTTACGTTCGAGCTTTCACATCACTATTGTAGGTAAATCTCCGAAACTCTAGACCATGCTAGACCCTCGATTCTTCCGGAAATTCCCCAAAAACAGTAAATCTTTCCGGAATTTCGATGTGGGAAGACACTCGTGAGCACAAACAACCCAACTCATCAGAAACTTTGTCGCTGTCTATCAATATTCTTGGAAGGCGTAGTGTTTCTTCTCCGTATCCTTTAATGTATTTTGTGTTGGAAGCATTTATAGCCAGTCTGATTCGCCTAGCCACGATTTTTATATTCGATGCATGATTTCGTCAACTCAAAATCTTCTCCAACAACGTCATCAGCCAAGCCATAAAACTGAACTAATCTTAGGAAGATCGTACCATTATTGCCGAATCTCGCTCTTCTGATCATACCTTCCAAAGCAATATTAAACAGATGTTGCGAGTTCATCACTTTGCCGTAGTTCTTTTCGAAACTCGAGAATGTACCTGATACTTAGGCGAAAAACATTACTCTATGCATCGGCGTATTCAAGGATGGCTTTTATCGTATCAAAGAACGCTCTCTAGCAACTCTTCACACGATTCAATCAGTGTTATCAAAGAGAGACGGATATCATCGCAGCAGCAAAAAAACCGGCATGGTTCATTTAACATAGAATAGACACCAGTGCGAGAGCGCATTTGTCTCGATGACCTGTCTGAGAATTGAAGGTTAGCACGCTGCTGTGGGGATTCTCTCTGAAGCAACAAACGGTCGCTTATTCTCGTTTCACGATCCGATTCTATATGGGCAGTTGATAACTGTGATAG
>NW_026682661.1:0-42500 GCF_030247185.1 Malaya genurostris
ATTATGGTTCTAAAAAGAACCGAATAGAAGAAGTCTGGAATAAAGAACTGGATCCTGAGTTCAAGAACTAAATTTAGAACCAATAACAGACTCAGAATCCAGTTTCAATTCTAGAATTGCAATTTCGAAACTCAAATTAGTTCCGGAATACAGTTCCAGAATCCAGTTTCAGCACGCAGGCTCTGAATTCTAAACCTATATTGCGGAACTAAAATCTGAAAATTGAACTTCTCGTTACGACTACCGAAAACCAAATGATGGCAGGTGCTCTCTCCGTCGCTGATGGTTTAACTCCCGCGATGGCAGTCTGCTCGCCTTGAAGGCCAGCAAGCGAATGAAAGTTGCTACCTGAGCAGCGATGCCAGATAGTAGTAATGTCATTTCCGTAGATTGGAATTTTTCTCGGAAACGCTCACGGTGAAAAGCTTTTTTTTTTTTTTTCTCGCCAGACAAAACTTGTTTCCGTAGTTCTCCGATGGTACATTTTAATTTCCGTAGAAAAAATCCAATTCCCGTAGATTTTGTCTACGGATCCGTAGATCCGTAGAAAATGTTCGAATCCGTAGATCTATGGAGATTTCCGTAGATCTGACTTCGCTGTACCTGAGCGTTTGAGGTTTTAACCACGCAAAAGGCGCTCTCTCCGTCGCTGCTAGTTGATGGTTTAACTCTCGCGATGGTAGTCTGCTCGCCTTGAAGGCCAGTAAGCGAATGAAAGCTGCTACCTGAGCGTTTGAGGTTTTAACCACGCAAAAGGCGCTCTCTCCGTCGCTGCTGGTTGATGGTTTAAATCTCGCGATGGCAGTCTGCTCGCCTTGAAGGCCAGCAAGCGAATGAAAGTTGCTACCTGAGCGTTTGAGCTTTTAACCACGCAGAAGGCGCTCTCTCCGTCGCTGCTGGTTGATGGTTTAACTCTCGCGATGCCAGTCTGCTCGCCTTGAAGGCCAGCAAGCGAATGAAAGTTGCTACCTGAGCGTTTGAGGTTTTAACCACGCAAAAAACGCTCTCTCCGTCGCTGCTGGTTGATGGTTTAACTCTCGCGATGGTAGTCTGCTCGCCTTGAAGGCCAGTAAGCGAATGAAAGCTGCTACCTGAGCGTTTGAGGTTTTAACCACGCAAAAGGCGCTCTCTCCGTCGCTGCTGGTTGATGGTTTAACTCTCGCGATGGCAGTCTGCTCACCTTGAAGGCCAGCAAGCGAATGAAAGTTGCTACCTGAGCGTTTGAGGTTTTAACCACGCAAAAGGCGCTCTCTCCCTCGCTGCTGGTTGATGGTTTAACTTCCACGACGTCTGCTCCCATCGAACGCACGAAAAGAAATGATCGATTTTCACCACGGTTCCCCTTTTATACGCATTCAGTTGAAGATATGTGCCTGACTACCTCAAAATCGTCGTCCTTGCGCGAAAAACCCAAGCGAAAGTAAAGAGTTTTCCGCATTATTTTGAAATTTGGAGAAAACTTAATTTTTGAGTTGTTTGTGGTTATCTCACACTGTTCAAAATCCTGATCATATTTTTGATGAAATGGTGAAAGAATTATGTTACTACCATTAATACAAGTCGAGATATTCACGATTAAGTTCTGCCCATTCTTCCATATGGCTAATTTTGAAAAGGCACCCCATAGTGAAGTAAGTCGTATTCACGACAAAAGATTAGAAAATAGTTTTGAAGATTTCTGTTGCATACTACTACTACATTGATACACTACATATGATTTTAAGTTAGTGAAAATCTATTCAATCATATGTGAAAGAGTGAAGTGAGCATTTTGTCATATTTGTTTATTATTGTCGGTACTTCCGGAACCGAAAGCTTGATATCGGCATAGTGACATTCGGTTCATTCAACCATACACTAATATGACCTACAAATTTATTTATGATTCTCTATGGAGATATGAATTTTGGAAAAAATGTACTGCTAGTCGAACTGCATCAGATGCTTTGCAAACTAGAGAAATTAACTAGCAAATATAAACAGAGGTTGTCGGTTTAGCCATCTCCGAGAAAAATGAGTGACATTATTTTCACATTTTAAAAGCATGATTTCCACATTTTTGGTGCATATCAGTCTGTAATTCCGGAACCGGAAGTTGGATCAAAATGAAATTTTGGAACTTTGTATGAAACCATGAAACCTCTAATTTGAATCTAAGTTTGTGAAACTCGGTTCAACCATCTTTGAGAAAATTGAGTGACATCAAGTTTGGTGCATACCATCCTGTAATTCCGAAAGCGGAAGTTAGATTCACACGATATTCAGGAACTTTTTATGAGACCATGAAACCTTTCATTTGAATCTAAGTTTGTGGAAATCGGTTAAGCCATCTTCGAGAACAGTGAGTGGCATTATTTCACATTTTTGGTGCATATCACCCTGTTATTCCTGAACCAGAAGTTGGATTCAATTGAAATTCAGGAACTTTTTATGGGACCGTAAAGCCTTTCGTTTGTATTTGAGTTTGTGAAAATCGATTCATCCATCTCCTGGGAGAGTGAGTGACATTACATTCAGAGTTTTGGTGAATTATTTCTACAATTTTGATGCATATCACCCTGTAGTTACGGAACTGGAAGTCGGATCCAAATAAAATTCCGGATCTTTGTATGGGACCATGAGACCTTCCTTTTGAATTTAAATTCTTGAAACAGAGAATTTTACAGTAAGCACGCAACCTCTGGAAGCAGGGTTCAAGTGGAAAGAAAATTGGGATATTCTTATATCTTACGACCTAACATTTGAATCTAAGTTTGTGAAAATCGGTTCAGCCATCTTTGAGAAACGTGTATGACTATTTTTTTCCCTTTTTTTGGTGCATATCATAAAAATTTATTGAAAAGTATGCTCAATTTTTTTGGAAATTTCTTAACCGATTTTCACAAACCTAGGAGCACAAAAAAGAACTCAAAATTTTTCACAAAGTCCCAGAGAAGTTGATCCAGATTAGACTTCCGGTTTTGGTATTACAGTGCGATTAGTGAAAATTTTCAATTTCATGAGCATTTTTTCACAAGCGATGACGAGTTTTTATAAAACCTACTGTTAAATTGATCTAGTTGGCATATCTTGTTAGTTAGTGAATATATAAAACTGCTTTGGGACTACTATTTCCCGGTTTCCACTTCCGAAAACACCGATAATAGTGAAGAAAATCTCCAAAAACGGAACTCACTTCGATTTCTCGGCAACGGCTTAGCTGATTATCACGAATCATGATTGAAATTAAAGCTCACATTGTCTTTAAATATACTGTGCAATTTAAGCTTGATCCGACTTCCTGTTCCGAAGTTATAGGGAGATGAGTGTCAAAAAATTCAAATTGTCATTCAAATAGACGATGCAAAGCTAGTACGCGACGGTACGTGCGGTTTTGCTCCGTTCGCAGCGCGCTTTGTTCAATTTCGTGTAACGTGCAGGGTTGCCACATTAAAATTGATATTTTTCAGGTGAAAAAAATGTAAATTTCCAATTCTTTTATTCAATTTGTATCTACTTGTTAGTGTTATTACGAGATCATGATAACCATGCGTTTCTATAAAAATATATTGATTGCCTTTCTCACATAGAAAGTTTATGGAATCACTTGAATAATTGATTAGTGAAACTTGGCCCAGAGGGCTAAGTGTTCTATTCATTCGACACAGTTCATCGAGCTGAGCAATGTATGTGTATGTGTCAAATATTGTCACTTATAAAATAATGAATCTCGTAGTCCTACAGGTTCCTATTGAATTTCACACCGTCATTTAAAGTGACGATTCTTAAAACTGATTCAATTTGTGGGCTATATTAGTTACATAATAAACGAACCGACTTCGGATATACCGGTTCCAAGTTCCCGGGTCCAGAGGTATCGGAAATAGTGGTAAAAAAGTTGAAAACGAGACTCACTCAATTTTCTCAGAGATGATTTGATCGATTTCCACAAAGAGGCTCAAACAAAAGCTCCAATAGTCTCATAGGCTGCTGTTTAATTTCATCAGAGTCCGGCTTTGTTTATTTGTTTATTTGGAGTAGGGAAAAGCCCACTGGAGCTGAGCATCACCAAATTTTAGCTCTCTCTCCAGCAGGCATAAAACCTCTCATCTTTTGTACCAACAGATTATAATTATCCAAATGATACATTTCCTTAAATTACATTGGTTACTACTACACACAGCACCATTCTTATCTCTAATACTAATACTGATACTTATACAATACTAATAGCTAGTGAGGCAAAAATCTTAGAAACAAATTCTTTATGCTGTTATGAGTTAAGTGAAAATCGAAAGCATTTGAGCAACGATTAAATAGACGGCACATACTAACGAAAGGCTCGTTGTGACCGTAATTGGTTCTAGCGGAAGGAAGACGGAGAAAAGTATGAGTTCGAAGAACACGACGGCGAATATTGAAGTCTAGTGAACGTAAGAGTTCAGAACAATCGATTCGAGATTGAAGCAGATCTGCGACGAAAGTTGCCTTAAACACGTCTCTACGAACAGACAATAGATCGAGACCTATGAGCTTGCAACGGTCTGAGTAAGTCGGAAGATTTAGAGGATCTCTCCAAGGAAGTTTGCGAAGCACGAAACGAATGAATTTATGTTGGATGGCTTCTATACGCTGAATATCATTTTGATAATAAGGTTACAAAACAACAGCTGCGTATTCGAGTGTAGAACGAACCAGAGCACAATATAGCGCTTTTAGGCAATGTATATTCTCGAAGCATCTGGTAACACGAAAAATAAATCCGAGTAACTTAGAAGCTTTGTTGATTGTGTAATCCACATGCTGCTTGAAGTTCATTTTTGAATCCAGGATAACTCCTAAGTCTTTAACGAACGATTCTCTTTTAAGAACGGTTTGTGAAATAGAGTAGTCGAATTTTACCACTGAGTGTTTTCGTGTGAACGACATAATTCAACATTTCGAGGAACTCCGGAGCTGACTGCAAACGGTGATGTAAAGCAGTCACCAATTTTCACTGAAATTTTGCACCCTATTAGGTATGAGCTAAGCCAGCTCAGAAAAGAACCATTAAAACCAAGTCTACTTAGTTTGGAAATGGTAATCTGATGATTTATCTTATCAAAAGCCGCAGAGAAATCGGTGTATATGGCATCTACTTGTAGTCGTGCTTGTAAGGATTGAATGATAAACGAAGTATATAATACAAGATTTGTAGATGTACATCGTTTCGGCATAAAACCGTGTTGGCTCTCGGATATATAATTTGAGCAGTTATGTGTAATAAAGTCCAAGACAATCCGTTGGAATAATTTAGATACTGCACATAACGCCGCTATTCCTCGGTAATTGGAAATTTCGTTTCTGCGTCCTTTTTAAAAAACTGGGAAGATGTATGATTCTTTCCATAAGTCGGGGAAAATTCCTTCTCTTAAGGATTTGTTAAATAATATCGATAATGGAACTAGCAGACTGCTAGAACATTTTTTCAGTAAAACAGATGGAATGCAGTCTGGACCCACACTGAAAGATGATTTCAGCTTAGAACATGCTTTGCTCACTACAGCCGTCGTAATATTGGGATAAGGACCTATGGGAGTAAGCAGAGGAACGTTACGGGATGCTTCGGCGGTCTGTTCATCCGTTAGAAGTTCGTCAGAGAAAACACTGCTGAAGTGCTTGCGGAAGAGATCACAAATAGCAGGTGATGATGTTCCTTGAACACCATCGAGTGACATGTGAGTTGGGAATCCCGTTTCTTTACGCTGTTCATTAACGTAGTGCCAAAAGCTTTTTGGGTTTGTCCTAAGACTACTCTGTATCCGATGATATGCTTGGTAGAGAGTCTTATTCAACCGTTTATAGCGATGATTTAGATACGAATAGTGCGATCTGAGATGGAGTGAAGGATTTTTGGTCAACTTTTTCAAAGCGGATCGCTTAGAACATTTAAAGCCTTTCAGGGTGGAATTCGACCAAGGTGGATGTAGTGCTTCACGTTGTGTCTATTTCGGTATGTACTGGTCAATGGCGTATAAAATAATGTGTGTCCAAGTCGATACTGCAGAATTACAATCGCTGTTTGATAGTAGAGACATCCAGTCCAATGATGAGAGAAAAGTGTCCATTGCAATGTAATCTCCTTTTTTGAAATCATAGTAGATTGATTCAACGATGTTTTTAAAAGTAACAGTTGGTTGGTCACGAATATTGATTCGAAGAGGAGGATGATGGTTACAAACTTTGACCAGTTTAGTTTAGGCGCCGATTAGAGTAAGAGAATCGGAAAGTTCCTGGCTGGCAAAACAAAGGTTAAGCAACCGACCATTGCTGTTGTATGTATAGTTTAATTGAATTAAACCGGCTGTATTGTAGTCATCCAACAATCTTTGAACCGTAGAAGTTAACAAAGAGCTCGTTGTGTCTAGATACAAATACATGGAGCATTGATGAGTCCATTTGATACGTGGAAAGTTAAAGTCGCCTATCACAAGGATCTTATCATTCAATGCTGCTTGATTCGTGATGAATGCGAACGATTTCAAATGTTGATCAACCAAACATGTATCATTTACTCGATCAGGCGGAATGTACAGCACGCAAAGATAGAGTGTGTAATTTGAGAGTGTGAGAGCAATCCAAATTTGCTCAACATTGTTGTAGTCCGGTATCGATAACTGGCGTGAATCGAATTGAGAACGACAGACGACTAAAATTCCACCACCACTTTTTCTAACACTGTTTTGTGAATTCCTATCCTGTCTATATACTGCATATTCACTACCGAAAATCTGCTTTGATAATGTATGATCATTGAGCCAGGTCTCGGTGAATATATAGAGATCGAAAGTGCAATCCGAACAAGCAAGGCGATAGTCATCGAGAGAACTGTTCATTCCTCCTACATTTTGATAAAACATTATCAAACCAGAGTGGTTTGAAATGAAGCTTTTGTTGGGTACTGATGATGTGAGTGCCGCACTCGGTTGATCGTGTGGCGCGGAGTCGGCGGGGTGTTTGGATGAATCGATCGAGATACTGTTGTGAACTGCCTGCGAACAGCCCCCTGCGGGGGTAACGGGAAGCCTGACGGGCTTGGTCTGTGCAGTGTGCTTGCGTACTTGATATTGGATGATATCTTCTGACTGGAGGTGCGCACTAAAAAAGGAGAGATTGTGACTCCTTCTGGCCAGAAATCTGGTGAAGTAATGACTTTTTCTAAGGTCAAAGGGACACTAATTTTAAATGAGATGAATGAGAGTGGGCGATCTCTGTTTAGACGTGTGAGTTTGTAACAATGGATAGAGTCACGACTGCACTTAGCTCGGGCTTGGACATAGGATTTTATCCTCAGATTCACTTGGCAAGAACCTGGTGATGTAGAACCAATTAATGTCGGAAGTTGAGCCGTATAATTGCTGTTCGCTAGGAGCAACATGTAGAGACACGTATTGACTTTTTGGTTGCTCGGTAGTATCATTTGTGCTCAGTAATCAAGTTTACATTTTGTTGAGAGGATGCAATGTTTGTATGAGTCGGACAGGTATTTTTGTACGGCATATTGGAAATGACGTTGACTTGCCTGGCATTATTCTGACGAATTGGTAATTGGTTGTATGGAGGTGCATTGAATGTAGCTCGGTTGATGTCGGTGGTAGTTGTGAGTGCTGGTATTGCTAGTGGAGAACAGGTGTTGTCACTGGTGTTGACGGCGGAGTATAATGGCTGGTTAATTGTAATATGTTGCTGAGGTAATGAAGCAGTGGCACTAGTTGTTGTTACATGTGTAAAAGGAACAGTCGTTTGATCGGTGATGATGGCGGAACTGGTGATGGCTGCGACGGCTGTAGAGGCGGCGGTGAGGCGGCGGTGGTAACTGTACATTGTAAATGATTATTAGGATGAGTTACAGTTGTGGAAGATATGATGTCAATGGACATGGCATGGTCGTTGTCAATACTCGAAGCAACAGATGGTGGAGCTATGGTCGTTTCTGTAACAATGGTAGAGCAGGCAGGCAAGTTGTATGAAGGACGCGGGGCGGCGATAACATCTGATGTATTTCGGGTGGCTAGATCGGCGGATAAAGTTGCATGTTGAGTAGCAGTGGTTGTATGGTTAGCGGCGGCTTTGCCTGAAATGTCGAGATTTTTAAGATTCGTTGAAGCAGCATTTGTTACTGGAACGTCAGCTTTCGCAATCTTATCTGGCGGTGGAAGCGAAGGCCGAGAAGTACTGCTGGTGCGCGGTCGCTTATTGGTTTTGTCGACAAAGAAAGAATCGAACAGGTGGCTCATGTTGAGTTGAAATTCATCGAATCGGTTCTGGTTTGTCCTATATCCGTTGTCTGCATGAGCATTCGACTGGGATGAAGGGCAAAAAACTGGCTAAGTTAGTGGTATAGTGTTTATTCTGCAAAAACTCTGTAGTGTATCCAAAACGGTGCCGATGAGTTTCGGAGTAGAGGTGGTGCGTTGTAAAATCAGATCCATAGTTCCTGATGATTGTGAACGATTTTCGCCTATGCGACAAATAGGGCAAAGCCAACACACTCCAAGATTGTCACGAAGGTTTCTAATTGCTATGTTGTTTAGATTCACACATTTATGGTGAAACCATTTGGAACAAAGTTCACAGCAAATCTTCTGACTTCGGGAACCAGCTGAGCCAAAACAAGCAACAGCGTCACACTTGTTATTCTTCGACATATTGACAGCAGCCGAAATAACAATGCGATAACAATGGACGGGAGAACTCTTGCAGGGTGATATAGGAATCACAGAATATTATCCGTTGAGGGTATAAAACTGTGTGAACTTCACTAGTATATGACGGGTTTGTAATAGTTTCTTGAATTAGAAATATATTTCCGTCAATTGTAAGCGCACTCCGCGAAAAAAGTTAAAAAATAATACTCGGTTAAATTAACTGTATTTTTTATAGCCCAGTGCAGCCAGATTGGTTCCGGTTCCAGAGCTATAGGGTAAAGAGTGTTTATTCATTTAGTGCGACGATGCAAAATAAAGAAAAATTCTTATTAACTCGACATAACTGTTTACTAATTGTAAAGGTTATATTAGTTTATACCCAAAGAAAGTTTCTTATTTATTCAAGATTGAAAAAAAAAAATTCTTCACACAATCTTCTAGTGATATTTTTGAAAATATAGGTAATATGAGAAAGGCATCATTACACCTCTAGGTGGATTAAAAAAGAGTTTTGTGTTTTGTTCTAAAATCAAATCCTGTACCTCTTAAAAAATTACAGTTTATAATTCGAAAGACGAATTAGAAATATCTTCCTTGTATAGTATTAATGAAGATAGCTTCAAGTTGTTTCGTGCGCGAGGTCAGTCTAGACATAACACTTCGGTGTAAAAGCAAAATGTGCATTGCAAATAGTATTAACTTTACGTCTACCTAGCGGTTCATGTTGAATCGTCAGGTCGCGATAGCATTTCAACAGAAACTGCTACGCACTGATGAGTCTAGGACAAAACATAAAATCAGTAATAAGTTGTATATAAAAATAATTATTAATTGAGTAAAACTGAGTACATGTTGCTGTGGAGCAGACCCTGTCAGCTTGGAGCGAAATCAGTTTTCAGTTCAGCAACGCCATCGCACGGCATCACATTCAACATATCATGTCAATTGTATGGGTGCGCAGTGCTTCTATTTTGGCGCGCACGAGTTTGACATTTCTCTCCTCACTTATATGCAAGAGATTCAATGCGGACTCACTTGAGGGCACCATGCTCGCAAAAAAGGATGTTGCCAATTTTTTTTTCTTTCTTTTTTTCTTTGTCCATCCGTCTAACCGAACAGACGTGTTCACGGGAGTCGTGTCGCAGTATATCGCGCGCGTATATTTTGTCGTGAATACGACTTACTTTACTATGGGGTGCCTTTTCAAAATTTACCCTCTAAGAGAGTGATAAGTTTTTGATCGTGAATATCTCCTGTTGTATCTAACGAATCAACAGCATTTTTGCTACATGCCATCGGAAATATGATCACAATTTTATGATAGAATTTTCAGTTTTGTAACATAATTTCAAATAATTCAAAATTAAACTTTTCTGAAATGTTTGGTATAAACGAGTATCAAAGAGGATAATTCATAAGGCGCGTTTACCTTTCTCGTATTTTTAAAGCTCATAGCTCAGTGATCTGTGGAAGGACTTATATCATCTAACTACCAATAGAATCGAAATTTTTCAACTTAAACGTGTATAGCAAAAGCATTGAAGTATTTCAATAGTACACTATTGAAAAACCTGTTTCATTTGACCCATGTCGACACCAGTCAATCAGAACGCGTTCTGAGGAAGAGAACAAAATATCTGCTGCTGTACAACAAATCGTTCGAGGAAAATGTTCTGAACAGTGTTTAATATCGTAGTGAGTTCCACAATTTGGTCCGTCTGAAAGGCAGAAATGAATCCCGTACAGCACCTTGATAGTTTCTTTCAATGAAATGCAAATCCGAAATTAAATAATCGACATTTAAATTCTGTATGCGGCTATTTTTTATAGCCGATAGGACCGCCTATTAGTGAAAAAGCTACAAACGAAACCACATAAAAAGGAACCTCCTAACAAAAATTGAATCAGTTTGGATTCTATCACCACTGCGAGCAGATGTGTTTTCATTCAATAAATTATGCAAATCCGAAATGAAACAATCGACATTAAAATTCTGTATGCGGCTATTTTTATTGCCGTTAGGTCCGCCCATTAGTGAAAAAGCTACAAACGAAGCCACATAAAAAGGAACCTCCTAACAAAAATTGAATCATATGAATCAAACTGTCTGACAGTTAAACTGTTAAAAAGAAATTTAATCAAAAATTATTAACTAGTAAATTACCGTAAATTAAAAGATGAAAAGTAACATTACTACATCACTTGACATGTAACATCATACAGAAATGTAACCAAAGAGAAACAATAAATATTTAATATAAAAAAAATTGAATCAGTTTAGATTCTATCGCCACTGCGAGCAGATGTGTTTTATGTCGTCTGCACAGCTAGTTTCGCTTTCGACAAGAGCGATTACGTCACAGCTGCCAGTCATTGGCATTGGTGAAAAAACAACGGTGGAGAGCATTACACAAAATCAGCCGTTCTAATGGCTCTAAAAGTTTTCTAGAGAACTATTAGGATTTATTGTTCGCAAATCGAAGGTAAATATCCTCAGTTTAGTGCAAATCTAGAACAGTTTGGTTAGATTTGTGCACTTTTCGCTGTGTGAAATTCACAGTAATCGAGATCAAGTGAAGCCTTTGTTTTTGCGAAAAAAGTGAAAAAGTAGTATGCTTGCATAATTCATACAATTGATGAACTAATTGATATTCGGAAGTGTTAAGGAACATGTCCGTTGTTTTCGTATTCACGACATCCAGTTATGTCTCTGACATTACCCATCCGCCTTTTTTTATTTTATTTAAACTTTTTTATTTCGACGCAATCGTGCAAGTAGGCACTCTTTTTTAAATAGTAATCATTTTTTAACATACCGTCGCGTAAACATGGAGAAGTGCGGAATTAGTAATTGTACTGTCTACGACAATCGCTATCTCTGGAAGTGTCACGGAAAGTGCAATCGAAAATTTCATGCAGCCTGCGTGGGAACACAGAGAAACCACGAAGAATTGTTAAGGACCTTCATGGTACCTCTCTGTATTGACTGTCTGCAGGAATTTGCCGAAGAACTGCAAATGAAAAAAATTATCCATCAACAGCAGGAATTGAACCAAACAGTCCGTACCCAAATTGAAGCAAACCATGCTTTATTCGCACAAATAAAAAGCATGAAAGTATCACATGACGCTCTCGACAGCATGGAATCTCTTTTGCTGAAGCTAGAAACGGACATAAAAATGTAAACATTAAGGTGAAATGTAGCGTCATAAAATGCGCGCAAAATTTGATCTGCTTCAGTTGAACGAACCGTCGCACAAAGCATACCACGAAAAACGGACACATGGAAACAAGAACTTTTTACAATGATTGAGCGCAGTGGGCTTAGCTCTCGTTATATTGGCTTGTAAAAAAGACTGGACGTAATGGATTTTTGAATTCTTCACACTTTGAATATATCCTAATTCAATCGTTATTGTTAGTGATTACTCTTACACTAGAGCTATAAATCATGAGTAATTATGAGTGACTAACATGAGGTTATATGTATATGTATTGACCAACTGAATTGCTGAATGCGAAATGACGAACTGTCTGTTTCCTTTTGTGCGTCTTGTTTCAAGAATAAAAATCCATCTACTACAGGGCCGCTTTCACGTTTCAATGGGTCCGGGCTCAAGCAATATTTGTGTGAGAACCCCCGAGAACAAGTGATGAGAGCAAAAAAGATCCCGGTTATATCATTTAATTTATTTTTTTGGTCGATTGACCCAGGGCCTGTGTAAAAGCGGCCCTGATCTACTAACACTTGCACTCAAAGCATAGTTTGTGCAACCGGTATGATGAAATATTCACATACACAGCCGAAGAAATTTCAAACCAAGCCAAAGAGGCCGTCTCATGTGTGTGCAATCATAAAAAGCGGCACATTTTCTCGGACATCACTAGCTTGGGTTGTGAGAACTTAGATTGAAATGAACAAACTTTATATTACCATAAACTACCATTAACTTTTTTCCGGAAGCGACTTTCGGGATTATATAGTCTAGAAATGTCTGTTTCAACGATAACGAACCGAAGACCAAACAGCTTCTGGCCTCCGGTGCCAGAAATCATCAAATAATAATTTCATAGATTACATTTTTAATACATTCCAATTATAACTAATAGTTCATCATACCATGCAGTTAAAATTATTTAGTGAATCTTTTCTCAAGCACATATTTGGGGATCGAAATTGAATATAAAATTATTTCGTAGTTCTTTATTGTTCAATCGATTTTGAAAGCAAAATCAAGCGTTGATTCATTGTATTCATAATAATTGAAAAACCAATGAATTCCAATAAGTTTTCCATGCTGACTGGCTCGAAGCTTACCCTCAATGTTTATCACTTTGTTTGTATATCATGTTAATGAACGATAATACTTGGCTTGTATTCATTTCAATCAGTAGCCTGCTACAATCTAAAATAATACCTGTTATACGATATCACACAGCCAGGCTTTATTGCTTCAGCAACATCAATGCATTGAACTCAAAAGAATTGGACATTATTAGCATTATAAATGACAGTTACTTAGAAAATAAACAATTTCTTACAATACCCATTTTATTGTATTCAACTCGTTTCTATTTTAACACAAAACCCAATGCTGCATAAATTCGCGTCATAATTTTATATGTATTTTTGCTCACGATATAATGCCACCGTGCCCACCGTGCATTTCTCACACCACCTCAATACGAAACAGCAGCGCGCAAGCAATAAAAAAATGCAAAAAAGTTTATGTAAACTTTTTCAATTTTCGGTTGTTTTAGCTAAAATTTTATAATTTTGAGTAGCATTTTCAGATTCTTTGTGAATTTCTTCTACAAACACTACTTTTCAGTTCTAAAATCATTCCCGTGGGACGGAACAGTGACCGTTTATACACTTCAAAAACCAATTACGGCTCGGCAAAGCAAAATTTCAAAATTCTAAGAATACTTAGTTATGATAAATTTGATTTCTAAAACTTAAGTGTTTTTGGTTTTTCGAAAATCGGTCTAGTTTTTGAATAATTGATCAAAAACGCGATTTTCGCATTCCGCTACATTTCACCTTAATACATGCAACGCGGCCAGTAAAGTCATAAATCGCATTTCATCACTTTTGAATGAACGCGACGAAACTTTTTTAGCTGACATAAAAACCGCCAACAAGCAACTGTCCACTAAGACAGAAGTAAGCCTTGAAAAAGTGTTAACGTTTTTCTAAAACAAAATTGACGGAGTACAAACAAATATTAATGAAATTAAAAGTATCGACCCACCATGCAGCATATCATCGAAAGAATTTTTGGACGACATCAAGGCACTGTGCAATGAAGCAATAATGAAGAAAGAGCAAGTCCCTCAAGCTCATCCATGTATTGCTGAAGAAATGGGAATCAGTGCCCAGAATTCTAAACCTTCACCAGAAGAAAAAGCTGACTCGGAAGTCACGTCAGAATGGCGCTTCATCGGCAGCAAAAAAATATGGAAATGCGACTGGAGACAATACGACGCAAAATAAAGAACTCGCCGTCTTCAAAAAAACAAGCTGAAAATGCTACTCGAAGGCGGAAACAACGTAAACGACAGCAACAAACACGCATGGAAAATAGACCATTGAGCAACAAGTATAACAGCAAAAGCAATAATTCCAAAAATTCTTTGGCACCTACTTAACAAAAATTGTCTTCCGATAAAGAATTACTGGCAGCAGCACGAACTCAATTCTCTGGACCTCCAAGTGCTAGCATTGTCTCTACATTTGTAAACTTTCAAAAGGGTGAAACCATAAACCCATATAGAAGTAATCCAGCAAAAAGTAATTTTAACAAATAACACCACGTACCATCGCCATTTACTCGTAATAGCCAAATTATGGACAACATTCCGACCTTTTCAATTAACAGTGCTAAGCACAGCCAATTTGAAATGGACCCTATGCGACCTCAAATTGTTCGTCTTACTGAACAGTCTACAACTGGCGACGGTCGCTTCTTGAAAGCTAGACTCCGTGACCCGAAAATTTTCAACATTGTGCGGCTGTATCTAGCATACATGAAGGACCAATCTTCCAACGTCTGCATTGAAGGACAAACACCAATAAGCCTAAAAATGCTGCTCGCGTCTGAAGGACTTCCTACATCACCTGAACATCTTCAGCGTATCTTCATTGAAGTGCATCATGAATATGGACTTAAACCGGAGAAGGCGTAGCAGACCTCCACGCATACCGAAATTATTTGTCCAGTGAGCGGACTCGTCACTTTCAACAAGTACGCGACAGTAATAGTAAATTTTATCAGCCGATTTTTCGAAACAAATGACGCCCTGTGACAAAGGAATAGACACAGAAATTAGTAATGTAAGTATTCCAAAATTTCAACCGCATGAAAAGCCCGGCCAAAATGGAAGAAATTCATCAAAATTTAATAACCTCCTCTTTCGAAGTAATCCTTGGAACTGAAAGCAGCTGGGATGAAAGTGTTAGAAGCGAAGAAGTATTTGGAAATAATTTTAACGTATTCCGGCACGACCGAAATTTATCTCTCTGTCAGAAAAAATCGGGAAGTGGAGTCCTCATAGCCATTAACTCTTGCTTTACTTCTGAAGAAATTATTACTCCTGAATATAAAGAATTTGAGCATGTATGGGCCAAAGTCTCAATATTGGGAGAAGAACATATTTACTGCTCTGTCTACTTCCCACCCGGAAATGCGAACAAATTCTCTTTTAAATTATTCTTTCAATCTTTAGACACAATTATTTCGAATATGGAACCTGAAGTAAAGCTTCATATTTTTGGCGACTTCAATCAACGTAATGCGGACTTCATTTCTGACATTGAAAATGAATCAATCTTACTTCCAGTCGTAGGAGAAAACGAAACATTGCACTACTTTTTCGACAAAATTTCTAATTTTTCTCTACATCAAGTAAACACCGTAAAAAATCAACAAAACGCATATTTAGACCTTCTCTTCACAAATTGCACAGAAGACTTTTATGTGAATGCATCAAACCTGCCATTATGGAAAAATGAAGCATTTCACACCGCAATTGAATATTCATTATTTACACACAATGCATCCCTTCCCTACGACTTGGAATATGAGGAAGTGCCGGAATACAATAAAATTGACTTTGAAGAATGTAGACTAAGTATAATAAATTGGCGGAACATACTGAGTACAGAAGGAAATGTCGACGTCGAAGTAAACAAATTCTATCACATTATAAACAAAACATTAGCCGAAACTTTGCCCATGAAAAGAAGAAGAAAAAATCATAACAGCAAATTACCTGTATGGTTCAACTCACAACTAAAACATTTGAAAAATAGAAAACAAAAAGCACACAAAACTTATAAACAAGAAAAAAGTAATGCTCATTTTCAAAATTACTGAAACATATACAATCAACTCAAAATAGCCATTAACACAGCACATGAAGAATATAACCGCAAAATTGAAAACGAAATAAAGACTTGTCCTAAGAACTTTTTAAACTACACAAAAACTAAACTAAAAAGCAACAATTTTTCATCTCAAATGCACCTCGACGAACATGTAGGGCAAAATAGTACAGAAATCTGCAATCAATTTTCAATTTTTTTTCAAGAAGTATATACATCTTATTCAGACAATAGCAGACTGACCGTGACCGAGAATACTTCTCTTTCATACCTGAATTTTCCAACTCCATCTCTGTAAACAATCTATTCCCGGTGGATGTTGTAGACCCGCATCGGCCCGATCATCGGGCCGATTATCGGACCGATTGAGCACGATATAGGGCCGATTGTAGCGCTTCAATCGGCCCGTCATCGGACAATTCTGCACCATTTGCATCAATCGAGTCGACCTAAAAAAGCTTTATGTTTACATTATGTATCGCTAGAGAAACAGAGCGAAGGAATATCAAACAAGGCATTTTCGAGCCGACGTCTCCCCGATAGGGTGTGCAAGAGTGTTAAACATTCTTTTGTCTCGATCATGGAGGCTTTAACCTTTAGGTCATTCGCCTCTTAGGGCCAGAAAAACTTTGGCCCTATATTTGAGGTTGGAAATCCAACCCCGATATATCTCATCACCTGAGTATTGGATATCCGCTCTCTGCTTTGGTATATCTTCACTCTTTTGTTCTACCGATACACTATGTAAGCTCGAAACGCAATCAAAAGCTTTCTTGCACGATGCGTCCGATGTTCGGATTTACTGGGTTGGAACATGACATTTCGACAGCACTGAAAAACTTAGACGCCTCGAAAGGGCCTGGACCTGACAGTATACCACCAATATTCTTAAAAAATATTGCAGAAGAACTTACACTACAACTACAACTACTTTTTAACTTATCACTTAATAAATGTACTTTTCCTAAAGCATGGAAATCTTCCTTTCTTGTACCAATATTTAAATCTGGTGCAAAATCTACCATTCGGAACTACCGTGGAATAGCCATTATCTCATGCATTCCAAAATTATTTGAAAAAATTGTAAACGAAAAACTTTTTCATCAATGTAATAACAAACAAACAACATGGCTTTTTTAAAGGCCGCTCAACTACAACAAATCTCTTAGAATTTATGACATTCACTCTGAATGCAATGGACGCTGGCAACTACACACTTAAATTTTTTAGCTGAGTCTCGGCAAAAAAATGCCGAGATTCGCACAGCCGAGTAATCAGCAATCAACTCGGCAAAAATAAAATAACAAACGTCAAATATTGCCGAAATCGCCAGCATAAGATTTACTGTTTGCTCAGTGAAACGTTCGCTGAATGTTCGGCAATCCAATAAAACGAAAAAATGAAAAAAAAAACATATTACCGAATCATCAGTAATTAAAAATCTAGTCAATTAATTTTGTTTGTAATTTCTAAATATTATAAACACACCATTCAGGACCAAAAATTCATTTTATTAACACTTAAAGAAGGCTTACAAATTTGTTGCCAGTTTTAAGCCTCTACCTTAAAACATGTAGCATAATAAAAAGCGGCGTTTCCGGATGCGGCCACCTTGAGTCGAGCTGGAAATATGAAAACAAAAATAAATATACAAAAATTTTAAATATTTAATGATGCATATACGGTATTGTTCAAAAAATAAACTTACTTTGATCTATTGAATTTGTCCATGCATTGGGTTATTTTTTCGCATATCCCCCAAAGTTTTGTCTCGAGGACTCTTTGAGCCCCGTGATGGGTGTTTTTCCCTTATAATGTGATCTGATAAAGTCGCTTTTTATAAAGCGAAACATGTCACTATATTTATTCAATATTTTTACTTGCAAGTGGTTCCGCGTTTCTTCGAAGATTATCCATTTTTACCTATTTTTATATATATATAAAAAATAGGTATAGAATTCGCTCAAACTTTCGAAAATTTTTCCGAGGCCCGGAGGGCCGAATGACATATACCAATCGATTCAGCTCGACGAACTGAGCAAATGTCTGTGTGTGTGTGTGTATGTGTGTGTGTCCGTATGTGTGTTGTCAACTAAGAGGTCGAGATCTCAGAGATGGCTGGACCGATTTTCATCAAACTAGTCGCAAATGAAAGGTCTCCCCGTCACCCAAAACGCTATTGAATGGTTTTGAGATCGGATGTTTACTTTTTGAGTTATACAAAGTTTTATGTCAAAATTTTCAGTTTTTTGACAGTATCTGTCACAATTGACCTTGAAAACAGAATATGTTTTCAGACTTAGATTCCGCACGGTAATACCTATCCAACAAGCCATAGATTGTTAAAATCCGTCCATTTTTAACGGAGATATCGAAATTTTTCTATAAGCGACTTTTCCCCCTATTCCAGCAGTAGGAGTTTTGAGCGCTGTATGACAAAGAAATGCTTGGGAGCAACGGAAAACACGATTTTTTATACTGTTACATACAATTGTTTCTAAGAACCAAAAGGATTGTGTACAGCATTCTTTTTCATGACATTTAGCCTCGGACCGATTTTGGCACGGCTCGTTTTTGGCAACATAATCGTTCGAATATGACATATATAAACCAGATGATGGCAGAATTTTTTTAAATTATTTTGTTTTAAACTACTTACAGCAATAAATGCTGGAACAACATAACATCCATATACCATTCGAATCAGTTCGTCGAGATCAGCAAATGCGTGTGTGACAAATAACTTCAATTAATTTTCTCGGAAAATTTCTTTTCTACAAATTCAGATTCATACGAAAAGTCGTATGCTCCCAAACAAAGTTCCTGCATTATGTTTGGTTCCGACCTCTGGTTTCGGAACTACAGGATGATATGTGAAACGAAATCAAAATTGTGTAACTCATTTTTCTTGAAGATGGCTGAACCGATCTTAGATGCAAATGAAATCTAAGAATCATCTAAGATTCAAATGAAAAGTTTCAAAGTTCTATAAAACATCTTGCTTTTCAGTCAGATCCAACTTCCGGTTCCGGGGATTATATAAAAATGTCTATTCCACATAATTTAATCAGGTTTATCGGGTTAGCAGATTTGGATAGTCGATAAAAAAATTAACTTTTTTCAGTTTTAGTGGTATTCAGTTGTCGATCAGAAGGCACCTAAAAATTTAATTCGTGCTATGATCTCTCAAAGATGTCTTAACTGATTTTCAAATGTTTTGAAACAAATGTAAAGTGTACAGCTACTCAGGTGAATTTATCTTACTTCGGCCATACCGCTTTTAGAATTCCGGTTCCAGTATAAAATCGTTTCTCAAAGCTCAATCGTTTTCTCAAAAAAAGCCTAATCAAATTTCAGAAACAAAAATTTTAATTAAAACAAACTTATATACAAAAATTAATTATTTTATCCAATTATGACTTCCGGTTCTCGAATTACATGATGACGAATTTTTAAAATTCAAACCGATGTAGAAGATGACAATCCCGAAAAGCTTCAAAGTTGAACTCAAAACTGTTGTAATTTATTCGTCATATGGCCATACGAATCGGTTTGGGTTATGCTGGTTCCTGAATACCGGCTCTGGAAGTACCTTAAATTACCGTAAACTCTAGAGTGGAACTTACATATCATGACATGTTTAATCGATTATCACACTTCTAGATTCAAATTCGATCCGATTTGCAGTTTCGACATTACAGAGTAATGAGTGATTGAAATCTCAAATTGTCGCTTAAAACGAGGGTCATTAAAATAATGTCATGAAAACTTAAACACCGAAGAATATTCATGCAAAAAACACATGCGGATTGATAAAAATAGGTATCATCTCACTGCTAGGTGGATTAAACACGTTTTTCACTCGAGAATTTCATTAGAAAATAATCGCGCAATGCGTAGCGAAAATGTAACGTGGCAATAAATGACAGCTGTCGTGCTGAATCTCGGCAACAGCTAGCGCATATTACGAAATCTCGGCAAACGTCTCTGCTGATGTCGGCATATCTGTTGTTTACTGATATATTCAGCAAGCAATTATGCCAAATTTCGGCAAAGTGAAGCATTCTACCGAAATATCAGTGAATGCATTTAACGAAGTTCAGAAACATGCGTATTGATTACTGAGTAATCAGCAAATTTAGGTGTTGCTGATCAGTTTCGGCATTTTATTATGCCGAGCTCAAGAAATGGTTTTAAGTGTGTACGTAGAAACTCTTTACACTGACTTTAGCAAAGCTTTCGACCGCATTGACATACCATTACTTCTACACAAACCTAGGACAGGATCAGACAACTGGCTTCTTTTTCCTGAAAAATATTTCTCTTCTTATTCTGGTTGCTCCCTGCTGTAAATAATAAATGCCTCGCGATCACTGTTGCCAGTAGAGATAATTATTCATTCTGAAAACTTTCTCCCCTTATAACATGCAATTATTTATCATTTGAAAACACTTAGACAAATGTTATATCGGTCAAAATATAGCTCTGGATTCATTTTGATCAGATGTTTGTTTTGAAGAAAACGTTTAGTTGAAACAGCTTAATAAAATTTTTCTAAAACACTCAATTTTGGGTAATTAATTCTTGCAGCTTTATTAACTAAAGTATTCAACATATTCTATTTGAGAAAAATAATAACATACAGAAGTATCCAAGGATTCGGTGCTATTCTCAACCAACATAATCAATATTCTCGTCCATATCACACTTCGTGATTTCAGGCTTTCTTTTTGTATCATCCAGTGATTGTTAAATGTACTCGTATACTTTCCGCATTGACAGTACTTAAAAACAAATTGAACTTAAATCTTATTGAAATTAATAATTTTGAAAAGATGACCCGAAAAATAAAATATCCAATATCAAGCTACATTGATCGCGAGTTACCGATTACTACCATTTTGCAATTTCGGTTGAAGCGATAAAATATTTCTCATTATCTATCGAGTTATATCTTATATAAATTAGAAATTAGTCTTATGCACTCAAAATTTACCCTGGGGTAGTTGTCAATTTCTCAGGCGAAACGACATAACATGGGATTTCATCCAATCTTGCATGACATAAGATCAGAGCATACCAATAAAAGCTTCAAACTTTTTCTCTTGCTGTCTAGCAACAACCTACCTCTAGCAAGCTACGCATAAGACTGAAACGTTAGCTATAATTTCGCTTCTATTTGTAGATTCGCGTGCTTCCAACAGCTTTGCTTTTGCTTCGATTGACCAATCAAAGCGCTGCTTTCCCTTTGATATATCGCTTACTCCTTCAAAACCGTCGACTATGGCAGGGAAATCCGGTATGCCTAAGATTTTTTGCAGCCAAAATAGGACACTGCTAGCTATTAACCAACATTTCAATGATATAAAATTAAAAATACATGGCTATGAAAATTCAAATCAATACGTAGAAATATTTCCAATCAAATGGTGACATAATATTAATAATTGATACAAAATTGACTGAGCTGTAATTGTTCAAAACCTGACCACATTTCTACGTGTATTTTTCTTGAGTTTCTAGTTTGCACCGCTATATAGAAAACAAAAATGTGTTTCACATTAAAAATGGAACTCAATAACTTTCAGCAGGGAAAATGAAACTATATCTATAAACATACATCTAGGAAACCAACTTGTAGAAAAATGTAAAATTGTACGAGATTTAGGCGTAATCTTAGACTCCAAGCCCACTTTTGTGGAACACTACAATATCATAATCAATAAAGCCAATAGCATGCTGGGCTTTATTAAACGCTTCAGTCATAACTTTCAGGACCCATACACAATAAAATTATTATACACTACATATGTCAGACCTATTTTGGAATATTGCAGCCTAGTATGGAATCCATACAATATTATTCACGAAGAACGCATCGAATCTAATCAAAAACAATTTCTTTTATATGCACTTCGTAAATTAAACTGGACAGCATTTCCTTTACCACCATATGAAGCACGCTGCATGCTCATCAATATTCAAACACTTAAAGAACGCCGCGACCTTGCAATGCTTTATTTTATCAGCGACATTATTTCTCAACGTATTCAATCACCTTTTTTATTATCGCAACTAAATTTATATACACCTAACCGTCAATTACGAACTAGGAAATTGTTATCAGAAAGAAACACTAGAACAAATTATGCAAAATATAGCCCAATCAATCGAATAATGCGCCACTACAATCAATATTGCGAACATCTTGACCTTGGTTTGTCCAAAAATGAAATGAAATTCCAGCTTAGTTGTAGAAATAATGCGTAATATCTAAGTAAACATTGTAAACCATTTATATGTAGTCTACATTTGCTTGACGATATAAATAAATAAATAAATATAAAGGCAAAGATTTGTTCGTTAAATGTGAGAGCTGGATATCTTGTTAAAATGATGTCTTTGTGTGGAGGTAATTTCTTCGCCAAATAAAGCAGTTCAATGACATAAACTCAAGTCAGAGGAATTCTTGATTAATAAAAATATGCTTAGTTGCTCATTTCGACAATATCTTCTCACAAACTGAGTTATGATTATGACTTTCATTGGTTTAGTTTTCGATACAAATACACTGAGAAAACTCAGTTTGATAAGAAAAAGGCTTTCCCAAAAAAAGTGTCCTCGAATTTTCGACGGTAGATAGGGAACATAATTAGTTATCTTGGAACAGAAGCTCATCCGAACGAAAGACGTTTTTGTAGTGAATACTTAATATGGGGCGCCTTTTCAAAATTTACCCTCTGAGTATATATCTTTTGTTGCATCAAACGAAACAAAATAAATTTGTTACACGCCATCGGAAATATGATCACAATTTTATGATAAAATTATCAGTTGAATGACATAATCTCAAGTGATTCAAAATTAAACTTTCCTGAAATGTTCGGTATCAACGGGCATCGAAGAGGAAAACACATGACGCGTATTTGCCTTTCTCGTATTTTTAAAGCTCATAGCTCAGTGAGCAGTGGAAGGATTAATATAATCTAACTACCTATATATTTGAAATTTTGTCATGAATTCGTAAATAGCCGAAAATAACTCAAAAACAAAGTTTTCTAAAACTTTGGAATATAATGGGGAAAATTCATCACGCTTGCTTGCCTTTTTCGCATCCGGGCGACGGTTGTGAGATAGTCAGGCACATATCAGTTCCAATTATCTACTGGACGAGTATAAAAGGTAAACTTTGATTGTAAATTGTTTATTTCTTCTAGTGCTTCAGACGGAACTGGATGTCGAGGTGAGGTTCTCCCATCAACATCAGTAAGAACAAGCCAAGTATAAGAAAGCAGACCTTTTGTGCGGTATAAAGCCTCAAACGCTCAGATCGCAAAGCCAGTTCCCCTTCAAAGAAGATGGATTGCATCATTCTGCTGCTGATCGTTTGCAATAGCCGAAAATAACTCAAAAACCGAAAATAACTCAAAAACAAAGTTTTCTAAAACTAAAAACAACTCAAAAACAAAGTTTTCTAAAGTTTTTTCTACATAATTCGGCCCTTCCGAAAACCAAAAACTAATCCCGTACAGCATGGACATTAAAATTCTGTGAGTTGCTATTTAGAACCATAATTGTATACCCAAAGAATTATGCGAAATTTTACTTCTCTATACTGTATACGGCCCATTTTTGAACCATTTGTAGTTTGTAGTAAAACTTTCTGCTAATTTGCTATTTAAAATGTATAACACCGACTCAGAAGCCTTTCATTTCGAATTTAGCTGTCGTTGTCAACGTGTTGATTATGCCGCGATCGAGGCATCTCCAATAGAAATACAAAGCCTAAAACCGCAAGCGGAAGAAGTAGGAGACAGGTCATCCTGGAAATATACAACGGAAGTCCGCGGTATCCATGGAAATTTGAACTCAACTCGTCATTCTCTATCACAAACGCCTTCATAATAGGTTCTTTTCAAAACCATCATTATTTTATCACAAAGAACTATATTGGTTATTTCGTAGTATTCAATTGTGTGTCAGAATGTTTAATGTAACTAATCTGTGCTCCTAAATACACCTAAATATCGTTTCAAATTCAAGTAATGAAGAATGGGAAAGCTTGTATAATTCAAACAATCGATTTAATTGATATTCGGAAGTATACAGAAAAAGGACCTTCAGTGGCTTTGGAGTCTTTGATGATGTCGGATGATTACGTTTGTAGTCTAAGAAGTAAGGCGCCATTCCATATCATTTGAGTTTTGACCTAGAAGAAATCGGTACATAAAGATAATCGTAACACAAGTCGCACAATCGCTCTTATATTTCAATATTTTATACAACTCAATATTTGAGTGATTGAAACTATCAATATGCTGTACGGAATATATTTATGCGTCTTGGTCTGCGTACTCGATGTGTCTCCGTTCATGGATTATCATAGACTTAATCTAACAAACGTCAAACAGGGTATATTTATAGATTCGGTTGATTTTTATGTTTTGTGTATGGCCCTATTTGATCACAAGGTTTAAGTATTACACGTGGTATTAACAACAATCTTACACCTTCTTCCATTCGTTTCGAGAAAGTATTAGAGAAAATAGTCAACAGAGAAAAAGTTATTAAGAAATAAACTCTGGAGTAATATCGTTACACTTTCGTGTTGTGAAATTTTGGAAATGCACCCAGGTGAGCATAGTAAAGAAGGGCGTAGTTCTACGTCAAAAATGGATAAAAAGTCTGATCTGAGAAAACAAACTTTGCAAAGTGTATTTTGTGACAAAGTCTTCATGTACAAAAAGTTTCATAAAATCTGACAAGGTGTTGCCATTTCCGAATTGAGTTTTCTATACCCGGTGGAAGATAAACGACGACTTCAATGAAAAATTGGTAGCCAACATATTCCTTGATAAAAACGAAACAATATGTAACAGCGATTCACACACGGCAGGAGTCGAATATCATCGGCATGGAACGGATAAAGAACGATAACATTTATTGTAAGCAATTCTTATGGAGACTTATATCGTAAATGTCAAGGAACATTTTGACGTTTGGTACTTGAGCAATATCCGGCTAAAAAAATATTAAATTATCTTGACATCAACCGAAGTTGATTAATCGTCTGAATCGTATTTAATGCTGGCATTTCCTGATGAAAACAAACCAATCTCATTTGCATTTGTGATTGCAACAGGCTAAATGATTTAGCGCGAAATTCGTCAAATAACACATATCCAGCGTCTTGATTTACTTCCGGTGAAACTTTCATTGAGTAAACACTTTGTCTCATGTTAGTGCGATAAAAAAAAAAACACCCTCCTTTTTTTGAGTCGATTTTGCATCATAGCAAGGTTTTCGCTGTTAGTACAGTGAAAAGTAAACCCATTGGACCATAAACGAAAATTAACCAGCAATATAGCCAAGTTGTTGTACCATCAAACGGCGTTATTTCAAATGAGGTGTCGCCAACCATAAAGAAGAATGCTTCCATTATGTCTCACTATGTTTATAAATTATGTCCCAATATGTTCATAAACGATACCACTTACCAGATGCTAAAGAAAAATCGTTCCGCTCAATAGTTTACGTAGGTATGATTCATTGCAAGCTTCTGTAGCACGTTATATAGGAACCAATAATCATTCGTAATTTTACTGTAGGGTGACATTTTCCCGCAGTGTTCATTTCCACAGTTTAATTCTCAGGTATTTATCTATCTGAAGGGTGATATCTACAAAAATGTTCATAGTCATTGCTTCCAAATTGACATCATGTTTGCCGGTTGATCTAAAAAATGTTGCAGATGTTAGTATCCATTATGGTTTATACAGGCAGATGTACTAGAACATTATATCTCATGACGTGAGCCCCAGAGTACGTCTATTTCCCAAACAAGTGCGTTCTTACTAATTAATTGAGCATATGTATTAGTTCTATGTACAAGTAAGTTTTCAAATCCAAAATATCCTATCCATCAGGTTGTTAAAAAAAACTAAAGTTAAATTTCTAAGTAGAACTTGCACAAAATATGATTACGTAATCTAAAGATATTTTTTTCCAAAATCAGTTTAACATGATTCATGTACCTGCTTATTCTAGAATATAGCTGTTAAAAAAGATGGTTTGGCTAGGATTCCATATAAATATTTTCAGTACTTCTACTACTAACTTCCATTCGTAATAAAAAACACTATTTATGATGATATATGCTATCGCACTATAAACACATTTTGTATACTTTTCATTATGTAACTACGTTTTCGATTCCCCTTCATCCGTCAAATTATTTATGTATTAGATTTATCAACTCTAACTTTCGACCCAAAAACGACTATCAGATCTATCGCAATTGCAATCATTTGTATCAATAACACGTAGCTCAGGTTCACGTTTCAATTTCCAGTTTTCGGCCTTGGACAATACCTCTGTGTATATCAACAATCCATAGAAAAACTAGTAGCATCTGATCTTTAGGACAAACGATTTTTTCAAAAATTTATATGCATTCTTTCATCAATACTGCTTATTCCAACAAAAAAAGCTTCTCGACTGGCACACTCAACTGAAACAATAAAATTGGTGTCGCGCTTCGAAAGAACAACTGCAGATAATAATTAGCAACATCATATGTCATTCAATTGTTTTACAATGAAACATTAAATCATAACTCAAGTGTTTTGGAAAAGCAGCAAAGCGCTCTGTGCACTGAAATACTCGAACAATATTAAGGTACACATGCATGAATCCAAAAACATTATGTTGAACCCTCAAATTGTGTAACTTTATGTCAGGCTTATTGAGGATAGGTATCATTGTATAAGGATAATAATAGTGTAAATACATCCGCACATGAATCATCAACATGGGAGAATTCACACAATGAAAGATAGTAGTTACTCATTCTAAATTTGAGTGCTGAAATATATCTGAAAAAGTAAGGCGTTTAACCAGATATAATGGATCAATGCTTAAATAATCGCTGACTAGCACATGAATAATAATGGAACCCAAATAAAAATAGAAAACAAACTTCAACTGTTCTCTTTTTACCGTAACACTCTGTAGCATAAACCGACGACCAATATTTATGTAAAATTTGAATCCTTGTGTTAAGATACTATTTGTGTTGATAAGAATGATTAAAGTTGTATGTGCGCATGTCTATATTTCCGTTCAATAAGAATAACGAAACCCTGGCTCCCGAATGATGTTCACTACGACGGTCACAGTTAAGCTTTTCATATTTGGTTTAATTTCATGCCGACTTATAAAGTTACGAAGTCTTACTCCATAAAGCAGTGATGCCCACTCAGCAAGCGATTATATTATGTTGGCCGTTGAGCGTTTGTTGAACAGTATACTGCACGAAATAGTCGTTCAGTTTGCAGAACTCCTACCAAAATAGTGTGGAAATTGGGTGTTATCTTCATATAGAATGAAAATTCGTTGAAGTAGAAGTATTCTACAGGTATGTAGTGTTAATTTAAAAAAATAAGTGAATAAAAACTTAGGAAGTCACTATTATTCAAACAAACTTATAAAACCGATACACTGAAGAAGGATGTAAATAACATTCTGAAATACGCGTATCTGTATTGTAACGTTTGTTATGCTTCATTAAAGTACAGTGACTTTGTGAAAGTGTAATAAAGTGACAGTGAAATAGTGGAATTAAATGGTACATAAATAGTACAACTGTTGAAGTTCTTTAGTAAAACAAGTCCAGCGGAGCTCATATTGAAAATTGCTCAACAATGGACTTCTGTCTGCAAGATTTGTTGAACGAAAAAACTGGCGCTCGGTTCAATGGTCTGTTTCAAAATCGGCAAACGAAGGCCCCGTGTTGGCCTCTCGTTGAAGGATTAATTGGACGTTGATTGGATCAACGATACAACGTATTAGACCAATGATTGGTCAACTTCAGAGATCGAAAGGCTGTGACTTCTGATTTCACATATATGATGGTATAACCGACGAAACGAGTTGTTTTTTATCGCGTAATCCATGGAAGTTGTCCATCAATGTCAACTTCTCTTTCTGAGCAGGCTAGATAGCCTTGTAGTGTCGGTAGCGGTTTCCCAACTGGCTAAGAATAATGCTAATGCTCTTTTCAACAATGGTGTTGTCAGGTTGGATTATCTGTAAATCCGAGCAAAACATCAATGGTGCTTTTCACTCATCATAGGAAAATCACAGGAAATCGTCCGTTACAGTTCATCGGTTCAGAGGTCACTGATCAAGTTAAATACGTCGGGGTTATTCTTGATTCAAAACTAAATTGGTCTGCTCACGTTAACTTCAGGATTAAAAGTGCTTGCATGGCTTTCGGCCAATGCAGACAAGCTTTTAAAAAATCATGGGGACTCAAACCCAAATACATTCATTGGATCTACACAACTATCGTTAGACCAATTTTAGCATACGGATGTCTTGTATGGTGGCAGAAAGGAGAAGTTGTGACAGTTCAGTAAAAGCTAAATCATCTCCAAAGGATCCCACTTGTACGCGGCGGGCAGATTTCCCCCCAGACGGCTAGCTATGTCTGCCCGCCATTTTTGCCGGAATTCTGGCAGAATTCCGGCAAAAGTCTGGCAACAATCCAACAACCGTTTCTGGCAGAGAATTTCACCTAGCGGTTATTAACGGTTCTATTCCTGTCGGATTTTTGCCATACAAGATTGGTATAACCGATTTGAATCGGTTTTACATTATTAGCGTCTTGATTTTATTTTTTCAATAAAAAGTACATATGAAAGGCAATAAGTTATTGCTTTTCATAATTCGTCATCTAACACTCGATGTGGATAGACGAATAACCTACTACGACTAATTTCGATTTTGTTTTATTTTTTATTCGCAGTTGTCTACCTACCCAAGCCATGGGTAAAACGCGCCATAGATCCGAGAAGGATCCAAAGGATGCTAAGCGTCTGAAGCCAAGTGATGTACAGGTAAACGACCGTTTGCTGAGTAAAAACCAATATGCTGATCTGCCAGTTGATGTCGAAGAGGAACTGTAGACGAAGGAAAAAATGCCGCCTTTCTACCTGAAGGGCTTCCCACCAACTCTACGCTCGGATTTCAACACACTGATCAGCAAAGGACTAAAGGCAACAATCCGTTTATGTACTGAAGGCTACAAAATAACTTTCCGGCTTTGCATCACTACAAAGGAGTGGAATGTTATCTGAAGCAGACAAAAGCGGAATACTTCACACACGATATTGCCGCCAACAAACCTATGAAGGTTGTACTTCGAGGACTACCCGACATGATGGAAGCCGAACTAAAGTAGGCACTGTCAGAGGCTGGACTAAAGGGTATACTGGTGTTTAAAATGAAACGACATAATACGGACAAAAAGTTTAGAGATCAACTGTACCTGATTCATCTGGAGAAGGGCTCCATCACCATGAGTCAACTGAAAACGATAAAATCGTTATTTCACATAATCATCGAATGGCAAAAGTATAAACCGGTACACCGGGATGTCACACAGTGCACGAACTGTTTGAACTACGGCCATGGAGCGAGGAATTGCCACATGAAAAGTCGGTGCGGGAAATGTGCCGAACCACACAATACCAACGATTGCCTACTAGATGACATCGCTGTAAAATGTGTGAACTGTGATGGTGACCATCCATCTACTAGCAAATCGTGTCCCAAACGTGCTGAGTTCACAAAAATTCGACAACAGGCGTCTTGAAAACAATCAACGCGCAAGAATGTTCCACAGAAGGATGAAATTAATTTCCCACGGCTCCCACCGAAGAGGGATATTCCGAATTTGCCGCCACTTCCTCGCAGCAATCCAAAAGATTCAGCCGCTGGATCACAAAAAGAATCTTCCTCGAAAATCTCTCCTGGATGGGGCAATAATCAACCACAAGCAAAGGATGACTCTGGTGATTTATTCTCTGCTGAACAACTGATCGTCATTTTTGAAACAATGACAACAAAACTACGAAACTGCAGAACGCGGTTAGATCAAATCAACGCCTTAGGCAAATTCATCATCGAATATGCAATATAATGAGTTGGTTATAGTAAATTGGAATGCTTGCTCACTCAGGAGCAAAACTGCTGAATTGTCCGACTTTCTTCAAGAGAAGAATGCCGATATTGCTATTTTAACTGAAACTCATCTTAAACCTGAAATTTCTATTTTTATTTCCAATTACAGGATTCACAGGCTCGACAGGACAACTACCAGATGAGGGGGAGTTGCCATTGCCGTTAAACGATCCATTCAGCACAGGCTTCTGTCAGCCTTTAAATTGCAACTTATAGAAGCCATCGGAATTGAGATTACAACGACGATGGGACCCATCATCATCATTGCAGCGTACTGCCCCAAACAAACCAATCTTCGAGATGGTACGTGTGCATCATTGAAGCGAGATCTAGCTATGCTCACTCGACGACAGAACAAATTCATCATTGCTGAGGACCTGAACGCACGGCATGAGCTGTGGAGAAACAAAAGACAGAATCGAAACGGATTCGTACTTGCCGAAGATAACGAAGCTGGGCAGTACAACATCCTCGCTCCGGTTCAACCAACGCGACTTTCCAGATCGGGAGTTCATTCCATTTTGGATATATTCATCAGCAACATCACCATAGACAGCTCTCCGGTTGTCTTCAACGAGCTCTCTTCCGACCACTTTCCAGTAATATTGACGTTGGGATCTTCACCAGAAACAGTGCCTATTCAACCTCGGAGGAACTATTATCGCACCGATTGGGTCCAATTTCAACAAATCGCCGACTAACATATTAATATCGATCTGCCACTTGATTCCCCGATGGAAATCGATGCGGCCCTATCTTCCTTCCAGCATTCAATCACAGTCGCTCGTGATAGGACGGTTCCAGTACAACATATGCCGAGTTCCTCTCTTCAAATCGACAGTGTCACCAAGAAACTCATCCGACTTCGAAATATCTACCGGAGGCAGTATCAACGAACTGGCACCCTAGATAGGAAGACTTCTTATAACAACTTAACTAGGATAATCCAGGAAAGGATATCTGAGCTTCGCAACAGGAAATTCCAGCAAAAGCTTCGAGAAATTCTCCCACATTCAAAGCCCTTCTGGTCCTTAACGAAGGTGCTTAAGAAAAAACCGAAGCCTATTCCTCCTCTGATGTCACCCCAGGACGCAGCTGAAGGAATACCTTTAATCACACCAGTAGAGAAGGCAAATGCGCTAGGCCAGCAGTTTGTGTGTTCTCACAATTTAGGACTCAACATTGTTAGTCCACATGAAAGAGCCGTTGCAGATAGCGTAGCTGAGGTTAACCAATCAGACAGCTTGGTTCCTGAAGAAAGTAGAGTCACTGCGAATGAGCTGATGGCTATTGTGAAAAAATCCAAAAATATGAAGGCCCCCGGTTTCGACAACACATTCAACATTGAGCTGAAACATTTGAGTATTCGCTCAATTGTCTTCTTAGCTAAAATTTTTAACAGGTGCTGGGAGCTTGGTTACTTCCCTTCAAAGTGGAAGTTAGTTAAAGTTATCCCAGTTTTGAAACCGGGGAAAGATCCTTCCCTTTCCAAGAGCTATCGGCCCATCAGCTTACTCTCTGCCCTATCCAAGCTGTTTGAAAAGTCAATACAATACAAGGCGAATTCTTGCTTTCGCAGATAAACAGGATATATTTTTGGAAGAACAGTTTGGGTTCCGGAAAGGAAGATCCACCATCCACCAACTCACAAGGGTTAACAACGTCATCCAGCAAAACAAATCAGTGTCCAAAACGACTGCCATGGCAATATTGGATATTGTAAAGGCATTCGATAATGTGTGGCACGATGGCCTGGTTTTGAAACTGCATCGGTATAATTTTCCCATGTATCTTATTAAAATTATCAAAAATTATCTTGCAGAGAGCTTTCCAGGTTTCTCTGAATAATGCACTTTCAGAAAGATTTACTATTCCTGCTGGTGTACCCCAAGGAAGTATCCTAAGTCCCATTCTATACAACATTTTTTCATCAGACATCCCACCTCTTCCGGGTGGTGGTGTTCTGTCACAATTTGCTGATGATACTGCCATTGTTTATAAAGGTCGTGTCATTAATGCTCTGAAGAATAAACTACAGAGAGGTCTGGAGAGGTTCAAAGTGAAAACTACGATTTTTCACGAAATTGAGTAATAAATTGTTTTCATTGATTTTATAAACAAAAAGCTTTAAACGCGTTTTGCTCGAAAGCAGGTTTTGAAAGTCCGTGTCCATCGTCATTCAAAAAATACAATTTTGTTCAAATTTTGCACACACTTTCTACATATAAAAAACCAGACCCCAACGTTTTCCTTTTCGTTGTTTGTTATTTTAGGGAGGTTTAACAGCTACAAAATGACGGATTTTTTCGTTAAAAATCGTAGTTTTCGCTTTGAACAACAACCAAAAAAAAATCAAACAGAAACGTTGGGGTCTACAAAAAACTTCTACTCTAACTATCCTGCGTTCATTTGTTCACTTCTGATTGGTCTGCGCTGAGATACAGTGGACACAGCAAATCATAATTTTTAAGAAGCGTCTTCAAAAATACCTCTTCGCGGACTTATTTCTCAATATTTTTCCACGAAATGTGGTTCGAGTGATGCTTTTCATCATGCAAAACATTTGAATTTGTTTTGTTGAACGATAATTCTGGAAAAAAATCACATATTGCCAAGAATGACAAATTGACCGCTACCACGGATGAAATGTATATTTCAACACTCCCCCACAATTTGTACAATAAGCACTTTGAATTACCTTCTGTGCGTACTTTTTGGTAACCCCTTGGTAAATGCATCGGCTGGTTGATCGGGATGTATTGAAGACGAACTCTTCCTTCGTTGACCAGCTCCCTGATGAAAAAGATAATTGATGTCTAAATGTTTCATTCTCTGATGCGACCTTGGTTCTGTTGTTATATGCATGCAGGGGATGCTGTCGTCCATGATCACAAATGTTACCACTATGCCCAATTCGTTTAGAAGCTTTGTTAACCACATTCCTTCTGTTGCCGCTTAGCATAATGCAATTAATTCAGCTTCTGTCGTTGATAAGCTAATCGTTACTTGTCGTTTCGTTGACCACGAAACCAAGTTTCCATATAACAGGAAAGCAAAACCTGATACAGATTTTCTATCATCTGTATCATTTGCAAAATCAGCTTCAGCATATCCTACTAACGGTGATTGTTCATTTTTATGTGTATACACTATTTTTGTGTGCATGGTTCCTTGCAAGTACCTTAATATACATTTCAATCCTGACCAGTGCTCGTCTGTTGCACAGTTGTTATATCTGTTAAGTTTACTAACTGCAGTGCATATATCCGGCCTTGAAATTAAAGAGAGTTAGTTCTCTGTAAGGATGCGCAGTTGGCTTGCCACCATTATTTGACCATTTTGCATTTGCATCCAGCGGTGTCCCCACTGGTTTACAGTCAATCATTCCAAACTTTTCAGGACCATTTTCACATATTCTGCTAGTGAAATTTCCAACGTTTGTTTTTCAATATCGCGAATTATTTCCATAGCAAGGAAATGTTTCACTTCTTTTGAAACTTTCATTTGAAATATCCTTCCAAACTAGATTTTTATCCAGTCAATATTTCCAATATCCTTGGAAATCAACAGTATGTCATCTACATATAAAATCAGAAATATTTCTTTTGATTTTTCCATATATATGCAACAGTCACTTTTTAGTGCGATGAATCCAAGTTGCCTAATTTCATCGTCAAACCGTTTATTCTATGATCTGCTTACTTGCTTCAATCCATATATACTTTAGTGTAGACGGACAGGAATAATTTTTCCGATTTCGTTCGCAGGTAATTTCATGTAAATTTCCTCTTACAATTATCCATTGAGAAATGTTGTTTACATCCATCTGATGAACATGCATTTTATGTTCGTTTGCGAGTGCTAGGATTACACGAACACTTTCCTATTTGGCCACCGGTGCATATAGATGCAACAGTCACTTTTTAGTGCGATGAATCCAAATTGCCTAATTTCATCGTCAAACCGTTTATTCTATGATCTGCTTACTTGCTTCAATCCATATATACTTTAGTGTAGACGGACAAGATAAATTTTTCCGATTTCGTTCGCAGGTAATTTCATGTAAATTTCCTCTTACAATTATCCATTGAGAAATGTTGTTTTTACATCCATCTGATGAACATGCATTTTATGTTCGTTTGCGAGTGCTAGGATTACACGAACACTTTCCAATTTGGCCACAGGTGCAAATGTTTCACTGAAATCAAATTCTGGACGTTGTGAACACTCTTTAGCGACTAATCGTGCTTTATATCTGTCGTCTTCCTTAATTGAGAAAATCCACTTTGAATTAATTGCTCTAAAACCTTCTGGCACACAGTTAACCACTGTCCATGCCTTGTTTTGATGCAATGATTTGAGCTCTTCTTTGATTGCTGCTTTCCAATTTAGCCAATCATCCCACTTTTTCAAATGTTCAATGTTTTGTGGATTTTCATCATCATAGGCTAATGTCAATTTAGCAACGTACTCTCAAAAACTTTCAGGCTTTCTTCTGTGTCTAGCGCTTCTTCGTAATTTCTGCTGTTCCCACTTCTAACCGAAGTAATATTATTATCGCCGATTGCTTATCCAACAATCTTTTTATTGCCAGTAAAACTTTGGACTTATCCTCACCGGATTCCAAACTTGTTGCGACAACCTGTCGAGCGCTCTTCATGCTCGAAACTTCGTTACGTGACGATCCCGTTTCAATCCGAAATTTTGTATATTAGATTCTGTTTCTATCCGAAACTACCGGTTTTAATTCCAAACTATAGAATCCCAGTTCTAATCGAAGCAATTAAGAAGACTGATTGTTTCTCTAACAATTCAATCCGATTTCAATTTCTTTCCGAAATTAAAGAATCCCCCTTCTATCCGAAGTACTGGTGCTTCCTACCACTTCTAACCGAAGTTAATAATACGACCGATTGTTTTTTCAACAATCAATGTGGTATTGACCAGGAAATACCAATATTCGTCCTAACCGGATACTGCGACTACCAGTTTCTGTCCGAAAGTTCTTTGTTCGTCGATCTTCGTTTCTGTCCGAAACGTTGTTTTTTGGATTCTTAACCAACTCAAATGTCCAAGTCTTTCATGCCAAGTTTTAATACTGACTTGTTTCCCGACATACGCTGCTGGATTCTTATCCACCAATGACGACTCATCTCCAATCAAATTAAGGTAGTATAAGTTCTCAATGAGACTTCCGACTGCAATGATTTCTTCATCAGATTCAAAGATGACCTCTTTATCTATAAAAGTAACCCTTTTTCCACAACGACTTGCTTTTCTAACCGAAAATAAGTTTTTTTTTTCAAATTTGGTACGAAAGGACGTTGCACAATTTTAAATAATTTACTTAATTTTTACCAATAACTGAACAGAGTAGCCCGATGTGATCAGAAGCGCCGGAATCAACCACAAATTTCACCTTCTTGTTTTTCGGAAACCCAGCCATAGCCATAGCGTGTACTCTTTTCTTCTTCGATATCTTTGATTTCTCCTTCTCTGCAGCAATGAACTTCTTCATTAACGGACCATCTGAGCACCTTTCACATGCCTATACCTCTCCGGTATGGCAATCAGCAATGCATGAACCTTTTCTGCCACTGTTAGTGTCGATCCCATGCGTTCTAGTTCACGAATGATGAGATCGTATTCATCAAATAATCTTGACAAGCTGCCAAGATTTCGCTGTTTGATGGCATACAAACGATCCCGCATGTTCACCATCGCGGTTGTACCGGCTTTTTGGTACGTCCTCACTAGTGTGTCCATTCGCGTATTGCAGTCCGATCAGTTTGTTCAGCACAGTGTTGTCTACCATCATTACAATGGCATCGATGGCGTCGACGTCTTCATCTATTCTGTGCTTTAGCTTGTTCGGCTTCGGCTGCAGTTTCCCCAGGGACTTCCTTCGCGTAATCTTCCTCCTCCGGTGTACGAAGAAGTGTGTGTGAGAGCTTCATCTTTGCTATACACGCCATTTCCAGGCTGTGAAATTGGCTTCGTCAACATCAAAGACGTTTAAATGCCTCTGCGAGGAGAATACTGCATGGAATGGTATAATGCGCTCGAGAGTTCCCCTCTCGTAGGGACCAGTTCTTCGCGATCCACCTTCTCCTGCTTCGCTGCCGTTGTCAGTCATGGTTGACGAACCAGCTTATCCTTGTCAGCAGTGTAGTCTCCGCGCTGGATTATGCAAACTGTCCGTTTGCACAGTAAACAAACTGTCCGTTAGCTTCAATCGATCTATACGATTGTACTGCCCCGTAGGTTAACCACCTACTAGAAATGATCAAATAACCTTTGATCGAATAATCGAAAAACTTTCGAATTTGGTTGTCAAGATGTAAGGAACCGAATAACCTTCGGACCTTATAATCCTGTTCCCATAACCTTGTTGAAGTGAATAGAACAAAATGAAACAGAGTTCTTCACTTCAGGTTAAATTGAGGTAACTTTATTTACAAGCTTAGCCTAGTTCCTAATATTATACATATTACACAAGCGATGTTTAACTATAATACAATGATCGGCCACTGTCGATCATATGGTATTGTTCAGCAGCAGTGCGTATCGTATCCACACAAAAAGAGATAGCTACTATTGCCTTGTTGTTTATTGTGCGCAGAAAGCTTGCGTTCCCCGCATTATTGTGGTGAGATATCTTCTCACCGTAATTTGTTTGTACCGATGGCTATACACAAACACATATTGCCAAGAATGACAAATTGACCGCTACTACGGATGAAATGTATATTTCAACAAAATCTCTAAATCCTCTCGGGGGTTGGAGGTTTTATTAACTGTGCATCGTTCATCAAAAAGAACGCACATAGTAACAAACCTAAATAGGATTTACAGCAGATTGTTCGGGATCTCGTAGAGGTTCGGAATTTACTTCTGCTTCCGCTAAGTGTGATCCCCAGCAGATTGTTCAGCATCCGACATCCGGTTTTGCAATTACAGGAAAATGATTGTTGAAATATTTATTCCGTCACTAAAAGCGGCGAAGTAAAAAACTTTAAATAAATTCTTTTTGCCTTTCCCATATAGAAATCAAGTATGAAATAATCAGCACTCAATTCTCTAGGAAACAGCTTAACCCATTTTCACAAACTAATATTCAAATTAAAGCTCTAGTAGTTTCCTAAAAATTTCAAGAACATTTTTTCCGGACCTGAGTTCCGGTTATGGTACTAGAGCGTGGTCATTGGAAAATTACGAATTTGACAAGAATTTCTTCACGAACGATGCCCAAAAACAGGAACAAATCTCATAAAACTGTCTGATAAATTCTTCTAGTTTGCAAAACTTCTTAGTTTGGCATTTAAACATTTCCTGTTCCAGAAGCACCGAAAGTTTTGAAGAAAAACTCCAACAATAAAATTCACTACGATTTCTCATCAAACCGATTTTCACAACTCTTTGTTTAAATTAAATGTCACATTGTCTCAAAATTTACTGTGAAATTTCATCTGGATCCGATTTCCGGTTCCGAAGTTACAGGGCGATGAGTGCCAAAATGATCAAACCGTCATATAGAATGACAATATGTACAAAACAGGCACGTGCAACGTGGAGGAAGGAAACACAACACGAACGATGCGTACTTTGTTCTATTTCGTACACGGAATGTCTGGTAATGTTGTGTGATATTGGTAAAAGACGGTGTTGAGGTTAATAAAATTTTTAGCTATTTTAGGACAAGTGCGGCCGAAATATGAAAAAGAATTGCAATGAATTGAAATTGAAAACCAGTTTTAACCCACCTAGTGGTGTAATGATGCCTTTCTGATATCTCTCATATTCTCATATATAAATGAAAAAAAAGGTTTATCCATCATCTAGTATAATCTGCAGACTTGCAGTTACTTCCGAAATCGGAATCTGAAAACTGGTACAATCAAATTCGTTTCGAGAAAAGTGACAGAGATCCATTTTTGAGTCTGTAGTCACAATATCCGGATGTTAATCGAAAACCGAAAATCAAAACAGCCGATATCAATTTGTTTGGCCGTCTACTGACAATGACTATCGATTGGAATAGTTTTGAGGCAAGTTTAGTTTATTAGAAATGAGTCTACGTGTTTCATTTACCGCTTTTAATAGCGGAATAAACATTTTAATAATCTTCACCCTGTAATTTCGCAACCGAATATCGGATCCGGATGAAATTCGAAAATTCAATATGGAACCATGAAACCTTTCATTTGAACCTATATTCATTTCGTCACTTTAAGTGAGGGTATTAAATTTTCAACACACTTTACCCTATAATTACCGGAACGGAATTCATTTTGGTAAGGTCAGTCACGCCATATCTGAGCAAAGTGATGAAATAATTTGAAATTGTTATTTATACACTAAACACCATTTTATTTCAGAATCGGAAGTCAGATCAAAATGAAATTCAGGAACTTCATATAATACTTTATACCTTTATACCTTTCATTTGAATCTAAATTTGTGCGAATCGGTTTAGCCATCTCTGAGAAAACTTAGTGCACTTCTTTTCATTTTTTTGTTCATAATATCCTGTAAGTTTGTGAAAATCAGTTCAGCCATCTCTGAGAAAAGTGAGTGTAAAAAAAATAATACCTACATACATTCACACACACACACACACACACACACACACACACACACACACACACACACACACACACACACACACACACACACACACACACACACACACACACACACACACACACACACACACACACACACACACACACACACACACACACACACACACATACATACAGACATCATTCGTACTCGAGGAGCTGAGTCGAATGGTATTTGACACTCGGCCCTTCGGGCCACGGTTCAAATGTCGGTTTTCAAAGTGATTACATAACCTTTCTATATGAGAAAGGCAAAAAATACATCGAAATTACAAGCTTCGCGATGTAAATGCAATTTGCACAGCCGGTAGTGCAGTAATACCGTGTACTTCATGTTTTATGTTGCTGATTTATGCTATTTAGCTATTTACATATGCAAAAGTAACAGAAACACAGATTCTCTTCGTTTGTTCGATTTTTTTTAATTCGTTTAATCGGAATAGAGTATTATATAGTAATGTATGTATATAGTATTGTCATTTCAACCCCCCTGAGTGAACGGGTGCCTTTAGGGCATTGTGCCACAAACCGCGCGCAAATTATTTATTATTTACTTTGACATTTCTTGACCCGCGTCGCGTAGTGCTTAAATTGCACATATTTCTTTATTTTCTTCCGACAACCTTGTCGCGTGTATATGTTTTTTTTTATCTTATCGCGTAGTGCAGTATGGCAAAATGCGGTGTCGTCAATTGTGCACTGAACGACAATCGTTCTCTTTGGAATTGCAGTGGAACCTGCGGAAGGAAATTTCACTCCGCCTGTATTGGCGTTCAGCGAAATAATGAATAAATGCTGCAAACATTTATGCTTCCTTTATGCATCGAATGTCAGGAGGACTATTACGAACAATACAATTTGGAGGAACTCATACGCCAGCAGAAAAAAGTACGGGTGTGTAATGTCAGAGACATAACTGGATGTCGTGAATACGAATAAAACTGACACTCTTTCTTTATACATTCGAATATCAATTAGTTGATCGATTGTGTGAATTGTGCAAGCTTACCTCTACTCTACTTTTCACTACTAGAATTTGAAACGATACTCCTAAACTAAAGTACAGATTAGTTACATTAAACATACTGACAAACAATTAAATATTACGAAATAACCAGTATAGTTCTTAATGATAAAATAATGGTGCTTCTGAAAGGAACCTTTCATTGATGGCTTCTAAGTCGATGCTATGCATTTTATATAGCAAATCAGCAGAAAGTTCTACTACAAACTACAAGTGGCTGAAAAATGGGCCGTATACAGTATAGTGAAGAAAATTTCGCATAATTCTTTGGGTATACAATCATTGTTCTAAATAGAAATGTCCAGAATTTTGATGTCAATTATTTCGTTTCGGATTTAAATATTTCAGTGAAAAAAGTTATCAAAATACCGTACGAGATAAATTTCTGGCATTCAGAAGGGCCTAATTGTGTAATTCTTTAAGATATTAAACACTGTTGCGAATTTTGCCCTGCGAAAATTGCAGAAAGCTAATCAAATTATCCCGATAACTGGCTCTGTGACCTGAGCGTTTGAGGCTTTACGCCACGCAATAGGTCTACTTTCATTGCCGACTGCTCCTCCTGACGACCGAAGTCCAGATTTTAAAAAAACTTATTATTTCCAGAAGTTTAAAAAAATTTATTTTTCAATTATTTTTAAGGTTTTTTCACGCTGTTGAAAATTTAATCACGAATTCCTAATCATATTACCGATAGCTTGTAGAAAAAAATATGTTGTTGGATTAAGTACATCAAAAGATATTCGTGGTAAAGTTCTGCCCATTCTTGTACAGGGTAAATTTTTAAAAGGCGGCCCATAGTAAAGTAAGTCGTATTCAGGACAAAAAAAACCGATTTGAAGAATTCTGGAATTAGGAACTGGATCTGAACACAAGAACTATATTCAGAACCTAGAACAGACTCAGATTTCAGTTGGATTTTAGTAAAAAATTCGAAACTGAAATAAGTTCCGGGATCTTCTTCCAGAATCCAGTTCAGCACGCAGTCTCTGAATTCTAAACCCATATTCCAGAACTAAGCTCTGAACTTGAAGACGATTTCTCGCCACGACTACCAAAATGGCTGGCATAGAGTACAGTAAAATGTCGCATAATTCTTTGGGAGTATTATTATGATTCTAACAAAATCGAACAGAAGAATTCTGGAATAAGAAACTGAACCTGAGTTCAAGAAAAAAATTTAGAACTAAAAGCAGACTCAGAGTTCAGTTGCAATTATAGAACTACAATTTCGAAACTGAAATCAGTTCCGGAATATAGTTCCAGAATCCAGTTTCAGAATGCGAATGAGAGTTGCTACCTGAGCGTTAGAGGTTTTAACCACGCAGAAGGTGCACTCTCCGTCGCTGTTGGTTGATGATATCGGTCCCTCGACGACCGGAAAGCAAATGATAAATCATTCTCACGACGTCTGCTTCCAACCAACACACAAGAAGAAATTATCAATTTTCGACCACGGTTACCCTTTTATACGCATTCAGATGAAGATATGTACCTGACTACCTCAAAATCGTCGTCCTTGCGCGAAAAAGCCAAGCAAAAGTAAATATTTTTCTGTGTTGTTTTCAAAGTTTCAGAAAACTTCATTTTTGTTTTGTTTGTGGTTATCTCACACTGTTCAAAATAATATCCCAAATTCCCGATCATATTTTTGATGAAATGGCGCAAGAATTATGTTGCTGCCCTTAATACAAGTCGAGATATTCACGATTAAGTTCTGCCCATTCTTCCATATGGCTAAATTTGAAAAGGCACCCCATAGTAAAGTAAGTCGTATTCACGACAAAATTAACGGACAGTATTAAGGTCCAATCAGACTCCAATCAGACCTTTATTCAGTACCTGAAAACCACGGCCATATCGAATGAATCATTTAATCATATCGAGTCATTATTGACCGATATTCAAACGGAACTGACCAAAATAAACCACATTAATACTGCAACCGAAAAAAAATATCATTGGAATTTTCTAAGCTATCAGAAACTATAAGTATGCCCGAATATCTTGCTGAAGATTTGGGTAAATCAAATAATACACTGGCAATTAATGCGCAGTCGGCAATCGAAAAATGCACCGCAGTACTTCTCCACAAATTTAACGGATTCGAAACAAGAATCGATGCTGACGATAGTAATATCATCATAGACACGAACGAAATCGTCTACCAAATTATGGACGAAGTCAAATTTTTATCGTCAGAATTCTCTAACCCAAGGCCAGAAAAGAAATTCGCCCATCCAAGCCTACAAGAAGAACTATTGGACTGTACTCCTGAACTCGACAGCACAACTTTAGAAACAGAGGAGGCAATTCAAGCATGTGACAATGGCTGGCGCTTAATTGGAAGTAAAAAAAATCTGGAAACGAGACTGGAGTGAGTATGACAAGAAACAGCGCATTCGACGGCTGCAAGAAAAACAAGCAGAAAAAGCAAACCTCAGACGGAAACATCGGAAGCGGAAACAACAAAATAATACAGATTTCAACAACAACAACAACAGTATACCAGTAAAAACAACAACAACTACTACAACAGCAAACACGACAACAATATCAACAACAGTTCGAGTTTACATCTCATCCAAGCCAGTCGATAAAACAAAACCGCTTACGTTGGGGACAGAAGAAACCAAGTACAGTATTGTGTAGTGAACAATAGACCTCGAAAATGAGTGAACCAAACGAACAAGAGTTACCGCCGGTACGAAAGAATACAATTATTGTTGACTTCAGACAGTGCAAAATTTGACCTTCGATACTAGAACTTGAAG